>NC_137017.1:1273349-1288349 GCF_032717465.1 Coenobita brevimanus | reverse complement strand
TGAAACTGATATTGCAAAGTGAAGTAATATAATACAAGATATATTACGAGAGAGAGAGAGAGAGAGAGAGAGAGATCTGACAGACAGAATAATGATGATGGACTGAGCGGTGTGCTATTAAAACGAAGGGGATACCCATACGGAATACTGCAGAGAAAAATAAAAAGATTAAAAGAAATAACTTTCAGAATAACGTAAAAACAGATACCAAGGCTATCCTTTCAAGAGCGTCCTTCTGACTACTTCAGTATACACGAGACACTGAACAGAACATCAAAAGAACAGAAAAAAAAAAAAAAAAAAAAAAAAAAGCTGGTGAAACGAGCGGTGCGGCTCTCCTTGGGTCGTACTTAATCTCGTCAAATGTGGCTTTGTTACACCTCTTCCTTTGCGATTTATTCTAAATACTACACCTTACTATGCTTCTATGTATTACTTGTATCTTTCCAATATCGACAGACACCGGATAAATACCATACAAGAGAATATCAACGCGATATAAGCAGAAAGAAACTATACTGTTTTCACTTAAATCTGGCCTAAAATTGACAGCTCTTCATTTTGAGTACGGTACCGGGCTGTAACACTACAATATGATGCTAGTCACGAAAAGTACTATGAAAAGGGAGTACAACTGTAGCCTTGTCTTTTTCTGCCACTAAGCTACGTGAAACAAGCTGCAAAAAGGATGAAA
The DNA here is from genome assembly GCF_032717465.1 of Coenobita brevimanus. Taxonomy (NCBI): domain Eukaryota; kingdom Metazoa; phylum Arthropoda; class Malacostraca; order Decapoda; family Coenobitidae; genus Coenobita; species Coenobita brevimanus. Next base: position 1,287,655 of record NC_137017.1, on the reverse strand, counting down.
ATCTAAGTCAGGTGAGAGTGACAGGAGTACGAGTATAGCCAGGAAGGAATAAGTGTCAGGAATCCTCTTTAACCTATGTGGATCCATGCCCTTGTCTCCAGCCTTGCATCCACCTCGGGACCACAGCACTGCTTGACTCATGTTTACAGTCCCTCCCCCGCCATGACGCTGATAAAAAGCCTGCATATCACAGCGGTCAGTGACGTGTTTACTTTACTGAATATCACAGCAGTCAGTGACGTGTTTACTTTACTGCATATCACAAGGGACAGTGGCGCTGTTGTTCTACTCAGGTGCATCCCTAATGGGCAGGTTCACTGTTAGAGGGTCTGAGGACGTGTTCCCAAGTCTCAGCTTCATTTGTCACGTGCACAGTGTATGAGGCAACAGCAAGAACAAAAACATGTGGCAACAACATTAAAAACAGCCACGACTACAACAACATAATTAGAGCTGTAGCAACAACCTCAACTACATCAAAGAAATCACATCAGTAACAACAGCAGCAGCAACAACAAGTACAACTACAAGAACACTAGTGACAGCCACACCACCAAAATAACACGAAACTAAAAAAAAAAAAAAAAAAAAAAAAAAAAAAAAAAAAGCGCCGTCACTCTGCAGTCCCCCCTACTCAACCACACTGCAGAGAACATAAATGCAATCCAGAATATGTGCATCGTTTCCTCTGCACTCATCCTCCCACTCCCCACACCTTCATCCCCCTCCCGTCCCCCATATTTTAATTCCTACCCTCCTCTCTCCCCACCTAACACCCCAAACTCTTGCCTCCTACCTCTCCACCCCTCCCACACACCTTATTCCCTTTTTCCTCCTTTTCCGACACACCTCAACTTCCTCCTACTTCCGCCTCCTCCCCCCCCTTCACACTTCTCCCCCTCCCCTCTCCCTTCCTCAACCTCAAGTCCCCACTACTCCCTCACACACCTCAGCCCTTTTCCCTTGCTCTCCTCCCCTTTTGTGCTCGTAACTCAACCCTCATGCCTTCTCCCTCTCTCCACCACACCGTCTCCCCTTCTCCTCCCCACTCCCTCTCCCTCTGACCTGCTCGCCTTCACTCACGGCCACCGGAGAGGTCAATACCCAGTCTCACATACTGCTTCGTCATAACACAGACACCTTGAACAGTTCAGTAAATTAGCAAGCACTGGGATTGCAGTCTCATCAGCTTCTCAGGCTATTTAACAACTCCTCCTGGGCGATTTATTTTTTATGCTACACCTTCATACTACTTTGTAAGTTTCTTAAATATGCTTAATTCCCCAGCACAGATGGCCTCCGAGGACTTCTTTCTTGGCGATTTATTTTCCATCTTACATCTTTATACTGCACTGCATGCTACTTCTTAATTCTTCAGTTTAGAAAACCTCATAGCATCTCTTCCACTGCAAAATATGTTCCATACTACAACTTTCTAATTCTTGTATGGTATTTAATTCAAAATACCTTCAATCCCACGACGTATTTCAAATTTCATTCTTGTTTCCATGTGATGAATTTATTCAGCTTTGGAAAGACTTCGATTTGTAAAAACTATACATACAAAGCCTTCATCAATTCCCCTCAGTACGAGAGGTCTTGGTAAAGTATGTAATTGTCTGGAAGCGACAACAATAAACTAAACGGCGTCCCACGAAATACGTGAGAAACTTCAGGCTATTGGGCTATTTTTGGGTTAATCTTAAGAAAAAATAAAAAAACTAAGAATGGTCACTAAAAGAGTGTAACAATGTGTCCACATTAGATACGGCCATGTGATCTTGACCTTTGACGAATTGCTTTTAAAATCAATATACAATAATGTCTCACCCTGAACAGTTCTACAAAGTTTCGTCCTACTGTAAGTGGTTCAAAACTCTCAAATGACCTGGTCCTGTGACCCTGACGTTTGACCTTTCCCTGTAACCTTGGTCGTTGACTGACTTTTCACAATTGAATTCCATTGTCCTAGTCTAGTCTTATCCTGAAACCTTCCATACTTTTGGTCTAAATCGGATAAATATTTATGACGACCACACCATGTGACCTTGATCTCTGAACAATTGTTTCCAAAAATACTGGGTCCACTCTTTGACTGAGCCTCAACTCTTCCATCAAGTTCCGCCCAAGTCATACCTAAAACTGTCATTTTGTTCACACACAGATACGGGTTAAATTTTGACCTTGTTCTGCGACCTTGACATATGGCTGACTGTTCTCAAAATCTCATCCCTTCGTTCTTGCCCCTCATACCAATTTTCCGCCAAGTTTGGTCTAAATCAAATAAAAGCTGTTTAAGGCGACCTTACTGAGTCAAAGCCTGACCTATACACGCAACCGTGACCTCTGACCTATTGCTCTAGAAGTCAACAGGTCAGGCCCTAGGCTGATCCTCCACACTTCCACCAAGCTTGGTTAAAGGTGGATAAAATTTTTGGTGCATTTTGCTCTCTCTCTCTCTCTCTCTCTCTCTCTCACACACACACACACACTCACACACACACACACACACACACAAAGTCAAACAAAACATAACAAACACTCTTACTTCCTGGGCGTGATTGGAAAAGCTATAATGAAACGGGCCCAAGTCTCTGGTGTTACAATTGCAATGGCTGATCTCTTATGGGTGAACTATGAGGGAAACCACATTTGCCCATATCATCACAAGTAATATGCTCCGTTACAGCTGGGATTTCCACTCATTTTCATACAGCTTTCTTTTCCTTAAAATTAAATCAATAACCCCCTGAAGTTTTTTATGTATCTTGTGGGACACCCTGTACAGTATCGTACTAAAGTGATTAAACCACTGCTTACATAAATATCACACAGAGGAATATCAATGTCCAATGCAAAACTAAACTGGCAAGGATCAGCTGCCAGTGCGGTTCTTATGCCCATGAGAATACAGCCCTGTATCTCTGACTCCAGTATACAAACTTTATGCTTTATTCCAGCTAATGTCACGCGTTAATTCTGCTGAAATATCCTCTGCTCCAAGTAGGATAAAAAGTACCTCAGTTAACATAATGGCCAAGTGAAGAACTTGGTATTTCAACCCAGCTACTGTCAGGCAATTCTGTCCCTCTATAAGAAACCCTACACATCAGAGGAGTGAGGGAATAACAGCAAGCCCTTGTATATGCTCCCCTTTTTTTATGCCTTTTTTTGTTATTACATCCACAAAAAAATTACAATAATATAAACTATTCAAGTTCCAATGTTGCTTACAAAACTGGATTTACTACTTTCCTCCAATTAAAGTAACAGTACCATCTGCATGGAAAAAAAAAAAAAAAGTGACAATTTGGAGCAGATCACTGACTTACCAAGGAGGACTGGTTGTACACAGCCAAACTAGAATTTCGGATTTTCTTCTTTCCTTTTCCTTCGGTGCTAGTTTTTCCAAATTTTCATAAATTTAGGTAAGAGCAATTAGGGCATCTAATTCTGACCCTCAATCTCTTCAATACAAGTAGTGTACATCATTTTTAGTTTATTCTTGGTATCTCCAGACAACCATAGTCGGCTTTAGATTAAAAAGTCTCCATTAACTCCTTCAAACTCATTTCCAGTTCTCTCCCAATGCTACATAAAATCATTCAATGATACAAAGATAACAAGAATAATAATTGGATTCACGGGTTTTAGGGAAGAATATACAGTAAATTCCTGATTAGCCATCATAATTCAGCCAAAGCCATGTTGGCTTAAGGCCGCGTTTCTTAACCTGGGGTGCTAGCACCCCCAAGGGTACTGAAATCAATTTTATGAGACCTTATTACAAGGGGGTGCTGAGGTCGGAAAAGATTAAGGAACGCTGGCTTAAGGAACCTTCTGGATAATGCAGTACTACCCCCAGGCCCCTCTAAGCAGGGCATAACCCTACAAAAACCCTGTACTGTACTGTTTAACTAATTGAACATAGAAAAAGCAACCCCAAATAGTTTTTCTGATGAACAGTGCAGTATTTCACAGTAAAATATAAAGGTACTGTATATACTGTATACTGTTATCAAGATTTCATTGATTATTACCATGTGGATAGTGGTGTGCTGTCGGTAAATGCCATATAATGAATAATGCATTAATTCAAGCCAGATTTTTGCTTGTTGGATAATGGTGTTTGTTGGCTAATGCAAAACCAGATAACTGGGTGTTTATCGTAAGAGTTTACACACACCATAATACCGCCTAAAAACATTATATATCTGCCTTAAATCATCTTTCTGTGCAATTTTTACTTCCTGCCTCTTGAAGCATCTACATCCTGTAAGGCCGGGATGATCAAATATATTCACTAACAAACAGTCACACTACATGAAACAATCTTCTCTGGCCTTCCAGATGTATAAAATATCAAGCACGAAAGATTAACCAACTGAATGCACATCACAAAATTTAAAAAGTTCTACACAATATGGCTGATTATATGTACCAGATAATTACTAGCCATACATTTACCTAGCATTTAACCCCTGCCATGCTGATTCTTTGTAAAGTAGTTTACCTCTCATAAGTCACTGTTTTATTGCCTATGTAAATTGTAACTACTATGAGATTTTCAGCATGGCTCATGCAGACCTTCATTGTGCCTCTGATGAGGCCTGCAGCTTGGCAGAGGTTAAAGGTCCAGAAAAAGAACAAAAAATATATAAACTGTACATATCACTCTGAGAAGCCACAATAATGCTGTCATGCTGCTGGACTATATCCTGGCACAGAGATAAATTTTGCGTATCTGACATAAAACATTAATTCAACCTTAAATCCACATTTGTGAGAAACAAACATACTTTTCCAATGGCTCAAGACATTACCAGTGCCAAAGTTTCACCAGTTTGGGATTTACAGATCTGGCGTAAAAGGACATACTGTACCTATATTATCTAGCGTTTTGGATGCTCCTTCCATGGACTCAATACTTAATCAATGCCCAATTTTCATCAATTTGGGGTTAATAGATATGGCACAAAAGATATAGTGCTCATCCTGTAAATACCCATTAATGCCCTTTGTAACAACCACTTCATTTATCATACATCATGTCTTATATAAACTGATTTGTATAAGTACAGTCTGATGCAATATCCTACATGGTAGGACTCAACAAAAGAATTTCCAGGTATTATTTGTCCCAGCTCGGTAACTGACCCTCCTCCCACTACAAATAGGCCAATACAATATGGTACTTCCACGGTCCCAACCATGCAAAATACTAGAATTAATTCCACAGTTCCAACCATGCAAAATACTAGAATTAATTCCTATCCCAACCATGCAATATACTAGAATTAATCAGATTTTTTTATAAATAGTACAGGTAACTCTTACAATACTGTTATTAACATCTCAGTGAAGTGTTTGTGCACACCTAATAGGGTGCAGCATGCAAGTAAGCAAAATGGTATAAATGACAGTTACTGCCCTAGGCAGAAGGCAACTCATGGTGTAAAGGCACTCAGAGGTAAGGGTGACTGTCCGTGGAATGACAGAATCACAAACAAAAATCTAGTGAAGCTTGGCTTTCTGAATTTTAATAACATGTTACAATAAAAGTACCATTACCATAAGTGCTTAGTAGCTACCGGGTATTTGCTTACAAGTATCACTACCAAAAGGTGACAGGCCTTGACAAGTCGTATCTCTACCAATCCTCGCTCTAGCTCCCTCTGTATTTTCATTTTTTCTTTTTTCATCTTGGTAAACCACTATACACATCTCTATTCCTGAACACATTCATCTACAGCAACACGTACAGTACGTCTTGGCGTTCTGACGCTGTGACATGCCTGCAAACTGGAGCAGTACAGTTCGGTTATGCTACATCCTGCTGCTCACTCGTATGATCAGTAGTGTATAAAAACTCATCACTCAAAATACTAGTTGCAAAGCTGTTCAAGTTGCAATTCATATCTGTGATAATAAACATCGACAAGAAGACCATATCAAATATCTCAGTAAACAGGATTAAAATATTTCCATTAAGCCAGCAGTATAGGCTAATGGTTTCTGAAGAACTGAATTTTATTTGTTAAATGATAAAATCACCCAAACTAAACCTAAGCAACCTACCACAACAGTGAAAGCAACATCCATTACACTTAACTTGCTCTCCTTTGGACTACTGTCGTCTCCATTTTTCTATAGCTTTTCTTTTCTGTCAAAGCTTGGGCTGGGCATACTTTATATCTAACCTCAGCATGCATACTGCAATGTTTATGTCTTACAAAAGGACACTGAAAATTCTAATTAAAAAATAAACAAGTAAAGGGTGGAAAATAAAATCTGAGAACCATAAGGATAAAATCTGCCCAATATATGAGTATGTATATGATAGTGTATATACAGTACACCCTCGATGTAAAGAACTAATTGGTACCAAACCCTTGATGTTAAAGCCGAACACCATGCTGTTCAGTAATTTCCCAAACGTCATGGCTTTTACCGAACAAAGATCGTTAAATACAGAGCGTCGTTTGGCTGTGCAGTTGTACACAATAACATACAACTAGGTCTAAATGGCTCTTTCTCTCAATAAATCCTCTATTTATGGCTTCTCTCATGATGTTGGTCACCCAGAGACTGATGCAGCAAACTGCGGGATGCAGAGGTGTGTGTGTGTGTGTGTGTGTGTGTGTGTGTGTGTGTGTGTGTGTGTGTGTGTGTGTGGATGCCACGCTGGTCAGTGTTTCCCGCGCGTCCAGTCTTTTCCCGAACTAATATTCATTAAACGAACATATCGATCGGCCAACTCAAGGTGGTCGTTAAAAATGAAATTCATTAAAAGATGGTTCTGTATATTGAGACAGTACACAGTAAACCCTCTCTTTACTATACGCAGTTAGAATGGGTACTGATTTAACAAACGCTTTATTGGCCCGGGGCACACCATTGTACCTACCGGATACCGATAGTATCCGGTAGGTGGGAAAAACAACACAGACTATCCATTAAACGAGGCATATGATGCAGGCCTACTTGATCAAACTGGGGTGCTTCTCACATGTGGGGTGAGAATGCAGTTACCTATGCTGGTGGTGGTTTTTCGCACCTGATTGAGCCAGTAATGAAAAAGTGCTATGACACGGGTTTGAAATTTTTAGCCAAGTGTAAAATAGGTACAGTTTTCATTTTTAACGCTAGAATATGCTATTTCACTCTTTTTTTTTTTTTATGCGAGTAAGAAGGAACCAAAAGCTAAGCCCGAAAACAATCCCTTCCAAGAAAAAAACAAAAATAATACAAAAGTGAGCTAAATTCAAGATCTGTCCACTTTGAGATGCCTGGACACACTGCATTACTCTATGCTTGAAATCCCACTTCAGGAGGAAACCATCGGACTTACCGGATTATCGGCTTCATCGGACTGGGCTGCACCCCAACTAATCCACTACAGTATACATAAACTGGGTCTACCGTGTATTGATTCATGATAAAGAACCTAAACACAACTACTGTATCATAAAGAGTAGTGATATGTGATGAGGCAAAGATCATTCAAAAATCTCCAAATCAAAGTTGAACAATTGCCTAAGAAATTAATATATTTATACATAGTGTATATAGTCTAATGAGGCTGATTATTTATACATAGTGTATATAGTCTAATGAGGCAGATTATAATTAACACCTCTGATATACTCTTTTCAGGATTATCACCAACATCTGATTTACCATACTGTACTTCATTATCTTACTCAGGCAGGTTGGTAAAGACACCATAATTTTCTAATATGACTTTTCAAGTGCAAATTACATATGACTGGGGAAAATTAGGGTTTAATGTTGTTATGGGTCTGAAACAAAATTGCATATAACTGGGGAAAATAGGGGTTTAATGTTATTTTGGGTCTGAAACAAACACAGTGCACTATGAAAACAAGGCACAAGTTGTAACCATTCACTATGTGGCACAATGTACGATTTGTAACAAGTAAATGGATTTAGCTCCAAGATGATGGGCCTGTGCTGGGAATATTCAATCAATTTCTGGTAAGCAATAGCAGGAATGTCCAAGTTAGGTTAGGTTTGATTACAACTGTGACTCTACTGATCTGGATGATTTAGATTAACACTGTTCAGGTAGATCCTAATGCCAAAACTAGCGATTTCCGAGAGAAATGAGGGTCAGCATCGTTGACAGAGGCACAGAAGCATATGAAAAAAATAATTTCAAACTGAAAATCCAATGTTGCCCCAAATCATACATTTATCATTCATGGACACCCTACAAAATTCAACCATTCAGACACTCAGACTATTAATTTAAAACTACCCAAACATGCAATTAAGATAATATTACAGTTACATAATCCAGTGTGTGTGAGTGACTGTTGGGCAATATCTGGCCTAACATTTACGACATCAGTTTAGTGACCAATAATGTACAAAAATACCACTACACACTCCCAGAATAGTCTACAGTTGTTGAGGTAGTGCTGAACATGGTGTGAGGCAATATCTTACCGATACTTTTTTTTCGTCGTGGTGACAAATTAATGGCCTCCTGAGCCACATTCATATATTTCTGATCATCTGAATGCCAAGAATGAAAAAGTAAAATGGCAATGAAACCTCTTTACAATAAGTGTATTCCAGTCATCATTACAGATCCTGCCACCAGCCCGATCCAATATTTTATCATCGCCACGATCAATATTACTACTACTGCAACTATCACCAGTGCTTCTACTATCACCACCATAACTACTGCCATTAGCATCAATTATTACCTTAAAATGAAGCTCAGTTGCCTCAGAATGAAGCTTTGATATTGAATTTACCCCGCACTTCGTGCCCACACGTCGTCCTTCTTCTTCTTCTTCTTCGTCCCCCTCCATGTTTACATGACGATACTTTCGACCGAATTTGTAGATTAACTTAAATAGATTCCGCTGAATAAAGATCAGACTGTCAACATTAAGATATATGTTTTTCTCCACCAAAATAATATAAAGTTTAATATCACAGCTCATTTATAAAATGCACTGGAACAACATCAACCACAATTTACTGAAGCCAAAGCCACATGGAGTACGTGAATCTGATCATCTATCTATCTATCTATCTATTGCCAGACGCCTCAATCCCGTTTGGGGTGGCCACAAACAAATCGCCTCCAAGTCGCCCTGTCCCCCGCCATTTCACTCCCCTGCTCCCAACTCACACCCCCCTCTCTCATATACCTCTCCACCCCATCCCTCCATCTCATCCTCGGCCTCCCCCTCCCTCTTCCCCCCTCCACCTCACTCATATACACTCTCTTCGTCAGTCTTTCACCCTCCATCCTCTCCACATGGCCAAACCACCTCAGTGTGTTCCTCATAACGCTTCCTATCACATCCACATCCACACCACAACGCTCCTTTATATCCTCATTCGTCAGCCTGTCTCTCCACGTGACTCCACAGGCTCCTCTCAAATAACTCATTTCCACTGCTCTCACTCTTGACTTGTGTCCTTCCAACAATGTCCAAGCTTCACTTCCGTACGTTAGAGTTGGTATCACAATACTGTCATGTAGTAACTTTTTCACTTCCATGCTCACTTCCCTGTTTCTTATCACTGCTTTCAAGGAACCAGCAACCTTTCTTCCCTGCTGTACCCTTTCAAGCACTTCACCCTCCAAACCTCCATCCTTACTCATCACACTACCCAAATACTTAAACGTACTCACATTTTCCAATTCCTCACCATCCAACCTCGCTGTACATTCACTAACTTCACCTCTCTCAAAGACCATCACTTTACTCTTCCCTACATTCACCTTTAGGTTCCGTTTCTTACACACTCTCTCAAACTCATCCATCAAGCCTTGCAGCTCCCCTTCGTCTTCACTCAACAACACAGTATCATCTGCAAACAACAGTACAGGGAGTTTCCAAACACTATCCTCTCTCACCAGGGCCACTCCAACATCCACTACCCCTACCTTGTACCTCATATCATAATGCTCAGGATATATATATATATATATATATATATATATATATATATATATATATATATATATATATATATATATATATATTAGCCTACTATTTAATTATAGAGGATTAGAGTCTGATTTGCATTCCAAATATTTTAACTAAGTTGCAAATATCAAACCTGCGTATCATTTGCTAATTACAGCCAATAATATCCAACCTCCTGCAAAAGGCGTTCATTGATTTTCCTTGAGCAATAACGGACACGTTATTTCCCGCAGACCAAAGGGGTTATTGGATTATATTCTTGTTAGGATACCAGCAACTTATTACAATATTTTTACCATCTCTGTCCGACTTTCTTTATGAGATCGGCCTGACATGTGGCTAACAGTTACAACACCAGACCAAGGAGATAAAATATGTCTGGGAGAAGTGGAGTCACTGGAAACAAATAGCCTGTGGACTGAGGAAATGCTGTAGCTTGTTACCACTATTATTAACTTTATGGCAATTACAGAGGAGTTAGTGGCGTTACAGAGAATACAACTACAGGGGGAGAGAGACATGGGACTCTTCCATTTGCTGATACAGGTTAAAGATATGATAATGATAAGGGATGAGTAGTTTATAAAAAGTAGGAAGGTTTGGAAGAGACACAAACCTTAATGATTAGAAAAATTAAGATGCTGGCAGTGACTGGAGAGGAGAGAGAAGAAAAAGGATGTTGTCTCAAGGATTAAAAGATAAAGAAGGCGAAGGACTCTGATAAGAAGGGAGAGGAGAGTTAAGAAAGATGCTGAGTCAACAGATATGAAAAGTGAGATGCTGTATACCAATAATTAAGGAGTATTTGAATCTGAAATAAATAAAAAAGATGAACGATGATAAGTGTGAGTGAAGAACAAGTGTATTTACAACAATGCCAAATATAAATGAGGAAGTTAACGGAGAGCTGTGAACGTGCCGGGATTGTGTGTGTGTGTGTGTGTGTGTGTGTGTGTGTGTGTGTGTGTGTGTGTGTGTGTGTGTGTGTCCATCCCACTGGCCATATAGGGTCAGATACCTCCTGTGTGTGTGTGTGTGTGTGTGTGTGTGTGTGTGTGTGTGTGTGTGTGTGTGTGTGTGTGTGTGTGTGTGTGTGTGTGTGTGCTAGCTGGGGATGGGTATAAGAAAGCCTTCAGCACCCTCAACTCCACATTCCCAGCAACACCCAGCATCCACCCACATCCACCCAAGTCTTCAGTCCACCCCAATCTGCCACCAAGTTTAAGGACCAATTTTAAGGATCGGTGGCAATAAATCCTTCCCTTAAAATGAAGCTCAGTTTTGTGGTAAGGCATTTTGGATTGCGTTTTAAGGGAGAGAGAGAGAGAGAGAGAGAGAGAGAGAGAGAGAGAGAGAGAGAGAAGGCATGTAGATAGAGATCGGCGGACACAGATAAAACATACATACAGTACATACATACATACACACATACATACATACATACATACATACACACACACAAAGAAAGACAGCCATATAGAGAGACTGACAGACAGACAGACAGACGACAGATTGACAGATTTATTAGTAAGCGGTCATTAATCAGGCAGTACTGCTGACTATCAAACCTTTTAACTACAGAGTCATAATTACATAATACATCATCATCATTATCACTGTTGGTCTGTTTATCATCTTTATCATCATCACCGTTATCATTGCTGTTATTATTATTATTATTTTTATTATTATTATCATTATTATTATTATTATTATTTATTACTACTACTACTATTACTACTATTAGACTACCACTACTACTACTTTTTTTCACCTCCATCCATTTGGGAATTATATTGTGAACATCAAAACCATCCTTCATAATACAGTTCACCATTTGGAGTTGTAATGTGAAGGTTAACCCTAACCCTTATATTACAATGCGTCGGCCCCAAGCACGCCAACGGCTAGGGTTACCAACCGTTTACTACCACTTTTATTATTTTATTTTTATTCACTAACATTACAGTGTTAGTAAAAACATTAATCATTTGTTGTCGCTGGTCTATGCGACTCTCGATCACAGTTGCTTCGTAATCCATACCTGCCAGAGAGAGGCCTGAGGGTTGATGACCTTGTGCCCCTGAGACATAGGAGTGCAGACCTCACGAGGGAGAATGACAGTCAACATCTCATCCAAGCCATAACGGAACTCTGGGGTTGATATTTCTTCTCGGGGAGAGCCTCTGCCAGTCTCGAGTAGAATATCACCGCCTCTGGACCCATCCCACCTGATGTTGTGAACACGAAGGGAGTGAATCGACCGTGGTCCACATGTTGGATCCTTTCTTGATACTTTGTTTTCTTTTCTTTTTTTCTTGTTCATTCCCTTCGTGCTCACCCTCGAGAGGCAGTTTACGATGACACGCTGCCATTGGATTAAACATCCTAATGTCGACGAAAGCCCTCTGACCATGTGTCCAGAAACGTCGAGCACTGACATCCACTCTTGCATCGTTTGATGTATTTACTGTCCTGTGGATGAAGTGCTCGCCGTCTAGGGGTGGCAGAACTGGCTCTATGGTGACATCATGGCATATTTCCTGCAGCATATTCGCTGTGAAATCGCATATTTCATCATGTCGAATGCAAACAAAGCCTCCCTTCTTGCAAACCACTGCATGGTTTGCATCAAAGACAGCGCCACAAAGGCACGGTATTGAGGTAGGTTGTCTATTGCCCACCCATGTCTCAAGGCTATGGCGTCAATAAATTACGACCACTACCACCACTACTACTGTTACTACTACTACTACAACCACTACAACAACAACAACAACTACTGCTACGACGACGACGACGACGACGACTACCACTACTACTATTTTCATTATTATTATTATTATTATTATTGCTGTGTGTGTGTGTGTGTGTGTGTGTGTGTGTGTGTGTGTGTGTGTGTGTGTGTGTGTGTGTGTGTTAATATCCCTCTTTGTCTACTGCCGTCTTGTAATTTTTCTAGGCTATTCTCATTAAGTCACGTCAGAGTCGTTATCTGCCCCATAAGTCATTCTCTCTCTCTCTCTCTCTCTCTCTCATTATGTGTACCTTTAAACCTATGACTATTCTCATTACGCTTTCTCTCTCTCTCTCTCTCTCTCTCTCTCTCTCTCTCTCTCTCAGTGTATCATTAGCTTCCTATAATTATTGCCATGAGAGAGAGAGAGATAGAGAGAGAGAGAGCAGGATTATACGATTCACTCAGCATATTCCACAAGGCTGGCAACGTAACCTGCAGGCTCAGTTTGGTGTAAATAACCTGGCCACGTGAGCCAAACGTAAACAAACAAAACTTCGAAAAGGTAGGGGAAAAAAAAACAGTATTGGATATATTAAAGATAAAGCTGCCAATGTAATATGCGAATTCATTTATTTATTTATTTATTCATTTATTTGTGCTATATTCCGTCTGAGAAACAAATTATACATCGATAAAGTAGGCATCAGTAAATCAACAATATAGGTGTTACATATTTTCCATGCATTTAATAATTCCAAACATCTTCGTACGCGAACATCTTCACCGTGTAAGCTAAGCATAACCAATACATCAAAAGGGCAAGCCAGATCTTAGTATGTAGTTCAGTATTTCAACAACAAAACTGGGAAGGTAATGTGGAAGTGAAGTTTGTCAATATATATACGACGCACCCCAGCAACATGAGAGAGGCCCTTGTGCGTGTAGGTCCCCTTTGTATGGTCCGATCCCTTAATCCTACCCCTCTCTGTTCCCTCCTAGCCCCTCTCCACCACCCCCTTTACCCCCATCATGATCCCCCCCTCCCTCTCCCCCACTCTTTCCTCTCATTAACCCCCTCCCCCCACTTAAAGAGATTTTAATCCGTATGTCCCCTTTTTATGCCCGGACCCGCCGACTCTACCCCTCTCTCTATCCCCTCCTATCTCCCCTTCACGATCCCCGTCCCCCCTCCACGATCCCCCACCTCTTTCTTCCATCTTAACCCTCAGTACCCCACCCCACAACTTACAGGGCGTTGCATGTCCCCTTTGCATTGTCGAATCAACTAATATTACACCTCTCCATCCCCACCTAACTCCCCTCCACTATTTCCCCTCTCTTTCCCTTGCCCCTCCCTTTCCTTCCCTCCCACCTCCACCACCCTCGCTGGTCTAGGTGTGGTCCTCTTTAACCTGCGGGAGAGGAGAGAAGACGAGAGGAGGAGGAGGGAGGAGGAGAGAATGTTTGATGAGCAGATATGAGGACGGCTGGAAAGTGATACTGATGCGATCGATGCCTGCCTACTTACCTACCTATTTCCCTACCTTACTTACCTACCCACCCTACCTACCTACCTATTTACCTGT
>NC_137017.1:1263349-1268349 GCF_032717465.1 Coenobita brevimanus | reverse complement strand
CGAGTGCCTGGAGAGAGAGAGAGAGAGAGAGAAGGTAACTCAGTTTGGTAAGTGGACAAATAAGAGCGACTGGTGACAGAAGCCTTCACTAAATAAACCTTGGGGTGTCATAACTGTGTGTGTGTGTGTGTGTGTGTGTGTGTGTGTGTGTGTGTGTGTGTGTGTGTGTGTGTTTTGTCAATCTGCAACTCACCACTCTCATCCCTCGAGCACCATTATTACCAACTCTCTCTCTCTCTCTCTCTCTCACACACACACACACACACACACACACACACACACACACACACACACAAACACACACACACACACACACACACACACACACACACCAACTAACTTAGGTGTAATACAGGGCTTCATGGTGTTCATCATCCATCCATCCATCCATTATCCAATCCTACCTTGCCCCATGTGGAGCGTAGGAGCCCGGGCCTAGGCATGTTGGTCCTGGCATTTAAGATGACAGTGATCAACCTGACTCATCCCTGAGTGGCATTACGTGAGCAATAACCCCAACCACTCCTTGGATATAAACCTTCTCCGGCTCAATCCGATTGGAATGCCGCAGTTACCCACTAAACCACCAGGTGCCATAATTTGGCTATATGGTTACTACCCAGCGTAGTAAATGGTTTCCTGGTGTACAGGAAACCATTTGGCTTGTCACTCAGTGAAGAGTAACCCACAGGCAGAAGAAGAGGAAAGAATGAAGGAAAGAAAAACAAAGGAGAGAGTGTAAAGTCACCTGCAGGCAGACGGATGAGGAAAGAATGAAGTAAAGAAAGACAGAGGAAGGAAGGAAAGGAGGGAGGAGAGGAAAGGACAGACACCCGAGAGTAGCATTACATCGTGTGAGTGGATGGTGAGCGCCCCACATCATACAGTATATATTTACAATCCAAGTAAAAATAAGTTTAGGGTATTATGTAGCTTACAGACAGAAATTGAGACATTAAAGACAATGCAAATACAATTACTAATATATTACTAACTGCTTCAATATACTGTGAATTGCCAAAAACACCTAACATCTATCTATCTATCTATCTATTGTCCGACGCCCTAATCCCGCAAAGGGTGGCCGCAGACAAAACGCCTCCAAGTCGCTCTGTCACCCACCATTTGACTGCCCTCCCCCCAACTCACCCCCCCCTCCCTCATATACCTCTCAACTCCGTCCCTCCACCTCATCCTCGGTCTACCTCTCCCTCTCCCTCCCTCCACCTCACCTACATACACCCTCTTAGTCAGTCTTTCATTCTCCATTCTCTCCACATGTCCAAACCACCTCAGTGTAATTCTCCTAATCTTCTCAACCACATCCACATCCACCCCACAGCATTCCTTCACTTCTTCATTCGTCAACCTGTCCCTCCACGTCACTCCACATGCTCCTCTCAAGTAACTCATTTCGCTAAAAAAGCGAACACCTAACATGCTTATTATAATTACGTATGGCGTACATGAGCAACAAAATATCTTTTAAAAGGTAATTCACTGAGTGATAAGTGCTGGGCAATAGTTACCTTCAATATGGTGTGGCGATGGAGGGTCTTGGATGAACTGTTGTCGCAGCCACTCTGTATGTACACGGCAATTGCAAGTCTGGGAAAAGACGGAAATTCGTGACAGATTGATTACATGATCCTGGCAGTGCAGCATAAAAGAATAATGCTGAAGCAGTTAATAATACCCACTACAAACAAAACTTCACATAAAAACGTGACATCCACACTATAAAACCACACACTAACAATACAGGTGATCTAGGAAAACAACTTACTCTACTGTACAGAGAAGAAGGTGGTTCGTCCCGTCACACACGCCTCCTCACCAAGCACTAAGGAGAGACGGTATGGCCCATCCCTACTAAACCAGGAAAGGGGGCGTCGCACCACCAAAGCACAAGCCTACGGGAAAAAGAGGCAGTTCTGGTGCTGACCTGGCACTTCCCTGTTCAAGAGAAAAAGTACTTCAACTGCACGATGAAAATCAACCGCCTGTGAGTGTACAGTACATCAAGATCCAATAAGAGACTCTAGTCCGCCCAGTCCAGACACCAATGGGGAACCAGAGGAGTGGGTGGACTGACCGACTCATCAAAACACTGAATCATGGCAGCATATATAACGACCGTCATAGCCGCCGAATGACCATATAGGAATAAAGGAAGTACAAAAATACAGGTTGACGAATGAAGAAGTGATGGAACGTTGTGGGGTAGATGTGGATGTGGTTGAAAAGATTAGGAGAAATACACTGAGGTGGTTTGGACATGTGGAGAGAATGGAGAATGAAAGACTGACTAAAAGGGTGTATGTAGGTGAGGTGGAGGGAGGGAGAGGGAGGGGTAGACCGAGGATGAGGTGGAGGGATGGAGTTGAGAGGTATATGAGGGAGGGGGCGGTGAGTTGGGGGGAGGGGAGTCAAATGGTGGGCGACAGAGTGACTTGGAGGCGTTTTGTCTGCGGCCACCCTTTGCGGGATTAGGGCGTCGGGCTATAGATAGATAGATGGATAGACAAAAATACTACTCACCTGGTAAAATACATCATAATAACTCGATAAAAATACGTAATCATAATAAGTGCTCTATCATTGTCATGGTGAAATTCAGTAAAACGCATGACCATTGTTGAAACATAATATAAATTTTGGAAAACCTAAAACATTAAAAAATCTAAAAACCACCCTACTGGCAGGCAGGTTGCCTCCTCAAGCATGGAAGAGAGGGTCTATCTCCCTCATACTCCCCGACGACACCCCGAGAAATGTTGCTATCTTATACCCCCATGACAGGAACACGCGACCAACAAGTGCCGCACAGACAAGGGGACAATGAAGTCCCCACACCGGGAGAGATGGTGGCCCTTCTGCAAATACCCGCGAGTGAGGTGGGTGAACCCGATTCTTGAAAGGACCAAGCCATCTAGGCATTAAAGGAATATTCAAAGATAAAATATGAGTGTTAACCAATCTAATTAAACTATCTGCAGTGAGGTCCCCCTCTTCCTGCCAGCAATGAAGGACGGCTACGCAGACAAGGAGAAAATACCCTCTACAACTGCGAAGCAAAATCGAAACGGGGGCACGAAAGTCGCAACACTGACCACCTCGCCAGTGTTCTCATTGCCCTGCACACCAACACGTGCAGGGAATCACAGGGCAAAGAGCTCCTGATAGCTCCAGTGGTAGGAAGGAGTACCCGCGGGTAACCATTAAATAACCACACGACAGCTCTGAACCAAAGAAGTAGCTAGCATGTAGTGTTCGTCTGACCCTACCCAGTATTGGTCGGTCGACTGACTTTGTCGAGCTTCACCAAGCCACTTGTCCAAACAGATCAGGGGACCAAAGACATGTGCTGCCAGCCACAGAGTACAGCATCATTCAACTCCAGATTACCCATTTGCTTAACATCACAGGACGCCACGTATGGCAAATACCTGGAGAGATAACAACCCTGCTTTAAGAATGCCAAGGCAGGGAATAACATCATCATCATCATCAGCTCCTACACTGGTGATGAGGGGGAGCACTTGGTCCACGAGACCGATGGACATCAAGCCTTTTGGAAGCAGCCAAACCACCAGATTAGGTGATGCCATCGATCTCGCTTCAAGCCCCACCACCGCGTCAAGGTGACTCCCCTTGGGTGGGGAAAAAATAGAAACATTGATACACAGATCACCTTGTGGAAGCATCACCAGTGGGATACCTAGTAAAATTTATCGTAATCCATTTAATTACAACTTGGAGCTGTGCACATTCAGTTAAATTCGAGGCTACGTACATAATTCCAGGCTTACCAGACACTTTTATAAACACTCACTATTACTGTGTACATCACTGCTCGTCTAACTTTATTTGTTTGTATTTTTAACAACCTCGGGGAGCCGCTTCTTTCAGCCTTACCTTATCAAAAATGTAATAATTCAGGAGGCCAAAAATCCTGGCAATATACTGCGAAATATCATCACCGTAAAACTTTCTCGTCCCCTGCCTTACCATCACTTCACTCATGGGAGTAATTTCCTTTCTGGCGGATTCGCATTATTTTAAATTTCTGGATCTTAAGTTATAAACGGGCAAATGAAGGTGAAAAAGGATGTTCGTCGGAGTTACACACAAACCCACGCAATGCAGCTTCTAATATATATCAGACAGCAATTTCTGAAAGTAACATGAAAATAAAATGCAAGGCTTAGTTTTTAATATAATGATGCCTAGCAGGGAAGGGGCTGCTGAAGGCTTTATCTAACCCCTCCCGGTTCGAAAAATCCCTCCTACTCTGAATAAAACCGTCTGGAAGTAGAAAGAATCAACTACACAGTACGTCACCTGATTTATGGAGTTAAGTGATGGCACAAACTACATGATTCTCTCTCTCTCTCTCTCTCTCTCTCTCTCTCTCAGACTTTACTTACTATTTATCTGTGTCACAAGATGGCAGGTATATGAGGGCAACGCGTGCTTACTCTCTTTTTGTTTTGTTGACTGGTGTGGAGTGGATGCCGGTGTGGGTCCCTGTGGATGGTGTGGCAAGAGAGAGGGAGTTAAGGTTCGGTCACATGAAAAGTAGGTGATAGGTTAGTTGTCTTCCCCCCTCCCCACACTGCACATCCAGAGGGCTCTACACTCTGTTCACTTTAACTTGGCATAAAGTTGCAATCTCTCCTACCTCAACCTAGAGCTATAACAAAAGATCAACACTACAATAAGGTGCTACTCAGGGAAGGATGTAGAGTTGTAGTATTGTCATATCCTGCCATTGACCTACAGGAAGCAAACTGCAAAAGGACGATAATCTCTGACAAGTTATGGTCACTGAACTTTTGAAAGTGAATAATAAAGTCTGGTCAGATGGGACGCGGGGGAGATGGGGCCAACATATTCACTTACTTTATCGATAACAATTACAGGTATCGAGAGAGCAACTTCCTTGGCTGAAACATTTATATCCCAAGTGGGTATGTAAAGGATAAAACTGTACTTTG
>NC_137017.1:1045849-1255849 GCF_032717465.1 Coenobita brevimanus | reverse complement strand
GTGTGTGTGTGTGTGTGTGTGTGTGTGTGTGTGTGTGTGTGTGTGTGTGTGTGTGTGTGTGTGTGATAAATAGCCCCAGGTACACACACCCCGGTTAACAAGCAATTAATTATACCTTTGTAATTATGTCAGGCACCTAATTACAATGGAAGTTTTAATATGAATTCAGCCTCTAAAGTGACGAGAGAATGTGAATACTCATTTATCTATCTATCGACCTATCTATCTATCCGCCTATCTATCTATCTATCTACATGTATCTATTTACAGTATCTATATCTAAATAACTATAATTAAAGATTTAACAAGGGCACATCCTCTCCTGCGACGCGAGTAATTACTGACAGAATGAGATTGTGCCTCACTATCTATACCTGTCTATCTATCCATCTATCTATCTGTCTGCCTCGTCTCGTCTTTTATATGTGTACATGTCTAAGTCTGCTATTATATCTTTTAGCTGTGTTAAAGGATTCTCTCTCTCTCTCTCTCTCTCTCTCCCCTCCGCAGCTTTCACTCTCAGCGGTGCACCATATTGCGGTCGAGAGTCACTTAGCCTGCTATGGACGTGATGTTTACCGCCGCAACACATCAAACATTCACCCTCCTCACTGCAATACGCTTTACATCTACTACTACTACTATTACTACTACTACTACTACTACATCTACTACTTCTTCCAACGCAGTACATAACCCAATAATGATTCTACTCATTTATATTTATACTAACTACATTCCAATAACTTAAAAAATATATATATATCAAGTTCTCGCAATCACCAGACGATTTTATTCAGCCTAGGAGAGCCTTTCCAAACTGGAGGGGTTGGATACAGCCTTAATGAAACCCTATCGTACTTAAAATCTTTCCTAAGTTGAAGAAAATCGTCTGGAACTGCAATATAAAGCACAGAATAGGTCACTGAATTGGAGGGGTTAATCATACTAAAACCAGACGATTGTGTTAAGCTTAGTATGTCGCCCTGGTAGTAACGGGGTTAATGAAGGCTTTATCTAACCCTCCAGTTCGAAAAATCACCCGAACGCTGAATAAAATCGTCTGGAAGCAGCTGGAATGCACTAATTTCCTACCGTGTTCCTCGGCTAGGGGTTAATTTTGGGTCAGGGTGACTTGAAAAGAGAGAGAGAGAGAGAGAGAGAGAGAGAGAGAGAGAGAGAGAGAGAGAGAGAGAGAGAGAGAGAGAGTCTAATTTCAATATGGGAGAAGTTTTATTTGAACTCAATACAAGTGCTAGAATAAACGTTGCTTATTGAGATTAAATATGGTACCTCCTGTAATAAAGTGTGTGTGTGTGTGTGTGTGTGTGTGTGTGTGTGTGTGTGTGTGTGTGTGTGTGTGTGTGTGTGTGTGTGTGTGTGTGTGTAAGGGTGGGTGCGTATGCTCTCATACAAGCATTCTTTATATAATATTTTTCTCCGTATCTTCCCACTCTGTACTCATTCCTAAGTCAAAGGTGGGTGCTGTGTGTACGTGCTGAAGAACCTCACCTGTTTTCACGTTCCCTAACTCAATCTTTTAAACCCTACACTAGCATCAGTCACGTAATTCCCAGTACGAGGAAAAACTTAGGCTTATTAGAGGAGAAGAGGTAAGGTTCAAAGGAGAAGAATTTACATGAAAAACGACGTATATTGTAGAGATTAAAAGAAAATTGGGTTAGACTATGAACGGGAAATTTTTGACCGACACTAGGAGCCGGCCATGCTGAGGATACCTATAGCCTTGTCCTTTGATGATTCCAAGATGCTAGTGGAAAATAAAGTAGTAGCAGTAATAATAGTAGTAGTAGTAGTAATAGTAGTAGTGGTAATGGTAGTAGTAGCAGTAGTACTAGTAGTAGTTGTAGCAGCAGTGGTAGCACTAGTAGTAGTAACAAAAACAAGAACAACAACAATAATAATAATAATAATAATAATAATAATAATAATAATAAAATAATTATGAGTCAGTCTCCCCTCATTCAGCCACTGTACGCCCCTCTACCACTGGATGGGGTCAGAGCAGTCAGTACACGGCAAGAGTCTCAATGAATCTTCCCTTTCAAGGCAGGTGAAACAGTGTCTACTTACAGTACAGTACTCTTAGGTTACAGTGTACTGTACAACTGATCCTAGGAAGTATGGCCATAGGACATACTGAATAAATACTGATTAGATCGTATACTGTGCACTGGGCACCTAAATCTGGTGCGGAAAAACAGAGGAAACATTTTTTGAGTGCATGCTGGACTACTCTAGACACAACTGAAACACAAAAAAGGTCAGCATAGGAGGATGGCCAGCACCTGAGCTCCTGATGATTGCCAAAACAAAAGTCCCAGCTCTCCCTGTCACCAGCTTTCCATCCACCTCGGGGGTACCGCCCTGTTACTGGTGCTTACAATCTTCTCCCTGGAATATAATACACACAAATATTATATAAACATTACCACTGCATGACCACGTATCTGTCAATCCATTTGTCTGCACACTGCTGATGCTGCATCCAATAAGTATGATGTACAACATTTATGGTTCTAAATCGATTTTTTCCCTGTTTGAGACTATATATATATATATATATATACGTTTGTTTGTGTGTGTGTGTGGGGTGGCAATAGTGCGTTCTTATGACACGTGCCGCCTCCCACACGCCCCACCCTCCTCTGCCTCTCCTCCCTCACCTCCCCAAACTACCTTCGTACTCCACCACCTGCCCGGAATACGATGAGGAATTCTTTCTCGTTAGGGAAAATTTTTAAATGAATACTTGGCTATAGAAACGAGAACACTCTCTTTTGTCACTTAAGTATTTTTTATCTGTTTAAGGATACTTGGGCACAGTAGCCAGCACGCTCTCTTTGGCCACTTCAGGATTTTTTAAGTACGGAGGATGTAAACGAGCATTCTCTATTCAGTCCTTTCTCTTAACTATACACACACACATATATATATATATATATATATATATATATATATATATATATATATATATTAATAAAAACCAGTGTAGCCCTCACCTCCTATACAACAAATTACAGTAAACATACAATGGCACAGCTGCAGTGATAGGGTCAAACCGGCACTAGTTTACTGCGGTGTGAGATAACTGTATTCACTAACTGCATTACCAGGCTTTATAAGAGATGAGGCGCCATGGCGGTCATTTTATTATACTCTGGGAAATTCATTTCGCTAAAACAGTTTCCACTTTTCTCTCAAAAACCCTCACCAAAATCTCATAAAAAAAAAGACCTCTGCTGCACACACACACACACACACACACACTGACACAATGCCAATAAGTGTTCATAATTCATCATCATCATCATCATCACATTACCCCGGCTCTCCGCGACTACTTGTTAGCTGAATCCATAAAGCGAATAAAAACCAAGGCCATCATAGTGGTGACGGGACTGACCTGGTGATTTTGATGTCGTAGGATCGATCGAAGAGCATCAGGGGGATTCATTACTGGGGGTTATGTAACTGGTCGTAGTCGTAGTAGTAGTGGTAGTAGTAGTAGTAGTCGCTGTTGTTGCTGCTGCTGATGAGAATGATGATGATGATGATGATGAAAGCTAGTCAGTTTTATTCCCTTTCATGAATTCACCAACATGTAAAAAATAAGTATATAAAGAAAAATACATAAAATATTAATAACAATAACAATAACAAAAAGAACAACAACAATAATAATAATAATAATAATAATAATAATAATAATATTAATAAGTAATGATAATAATAAAAATAGCCTAAAGGAATACTATGGACTGACAGTACTCAAGTGGTGGCATGAACAAGAAATGAAGGCTGTGCACATTACCTTAGAGAAAAGACAGACCTCACCAATTCAACACCGAAGCATTAATGGGTATGTCAAGAATTCAACACATACTCCCTACACAAATAATAACACACAGGCAAACCCCCAGCACCTATCAAACCATCCCCCCAAGCGTGCACCATATGTCAAGTAGTAGCCCCCCCCCCTAGCCACGACCAAGGGGCACGAGGGGAGGGGACGAGGGGAGGGAAGGAGGGGAGGGGAGGCCTAGGTAGCGGTGCGGAGAGAGGTGGTGGTTGTGGGTGTGTGGGAGAGGGAGATCTATACGCATAGGTCGCCACCCTCGTAAAATACCGCAGGTTGAAAGTCCAGCTCAGCCTTCGAGTCGGCCTTCAGGAGTGCCCGAATGATGTAGTCTCGTAGGCTTAGGCGGGTGTGTAGCATCACTTCCATACCGATTCATTCTTTTTTCCCGTTTGTATTTTGTATGTTCCTCTTGTTTGTGTAAAAATGGTGTAATAAATATGACAACAAATCTTTATTGCACATTCATACTGATCTATTAACAACGTAAAAGAGACCATTTAGGTTTAATACGCAAAAATAAAATGGTAAGGGGTGGGAAGGGAGCAGACTAGAATTTGGGACTGGAGCCGTGAAGGTCTGTCACCATATGGCCTAGCGTCACCCTCCCATCCCTCACACGTCCACCCATCCCTCACACCACAACGCCCATCACCCTCTCACCAATATTGAGTAAGTCCAAGGCAATGATCTCAGGAAGGGGAGGAAGCGAGGGGAAGAGAGAGGAAGGAATTTTGGTAAGAGATGCTATTGGAGGGAAGGGGGAGGCAGGGAGGAGAGTAGAGAGGAAGAGATGTAGGAATGAGATGTTATTCGAGGGGAGGGGGAGACAGCGAGGTGAAGAGGGAGGAGGGATTGTTGGAAAGTGATGTTACTGGAGGGGAGGGGGAGGCAGCAAGTGGAAGAGAGAGCAAGGAATGTAGCCAAGAGATATTATTGGAATGGTACACAGGAAAGAATGATGTGGGACTGTAGAAGAGAGGAAGGAATGTAGGGAGAAGTTATTGGAGGGGAGGAGGGAGGAAAGGATGGTGTGAGACGGGAGAAGAGAAGAAGGGATGGTACGTGGGAGAAAGAATAGGGAAAGAAAGTAGGAGGAAAGAAGGGGGAATGAAGTTTGCAGGTAAGGGAAGGACGAGAAGTGATATACAGTAGAGAGATAAGATGGAGATGAGATAAGGTATGAGAGGTGATATAGAAAGATAACATGGAGAAGAGATATGGTGTGCATCGTAATGTTTATACTGTCATTCTGAATAAGACAGAATCAGGTACAACACTGCGTATTCGATCGCAAGTAGAATATTGCTACACCGTCTGGGATCCACGCAAAGTAATACTACTAAATTAGAGGCCACACAAAACAAAGTTGCAAGAAGGATCGAACGTGATTACAGACACACTAAATTACTACTATTAAGCATCAAACTAATGTCCACTGGTAGCAGGCCCTCTGCGCGACCTTAAATCGACCGAAAAAAAAAAAAAAATCCGCAATATATATATTTTTTTCTCCCTCTACGTGTGTGTGTAATATATATATATATATATATATATATATATATATATATATATATATATATATATATATATATATATATATTCAACGACAAAAATCGTGGTACAAGTGGCTACTTTCATTTTCTTTTCTTTTTCCATTAAAAAGAAAAAAGTAGTAGTTATTCGTCACGTCACTGCAGCAGCACTGAGGTGTGGCTGACTAAGATATCATCAGCATTATCACCAGTCCACGACAAGGCCACTCTTAATTTTCTCCACGCCGATATACATGTTGCATGTTAACCAGTCCGCCATGTATTCAGTGTATGCAGATATGGCCGCACATATTTTATACCCAAACGATCAATGTCAGTCCCAAAACACGAAATATATCTTGTGCTAGAACGAGGGACTATTGTTATCTCACATCATCAACTTGAGCTTTTTCCCAACTAAGGATGCAGTAAGGTGGAAATTTATTCTATTTCCGTTTATTTTCCTTGTGCGCCTCGCTCTGGGGCACGTGGTATTAATAATGAGGCTGATAATGATGCCATGAAAGACTCATAATTGGAGGCAATATACATACTATATGGACTGTGTCTAGTGCGCGACTCAAAGCAGAACAAACACTCTGAAAACAGGACCGAAATGTTACATTATGTTTCAAAATTAATAGTAGTGCAGATTGCAATGTACTGACGAAGGATCATGATTTATACATAGCATTTGAGGGGCAACAGGCTCAATAAAATCCATTGAAGATATAAAGAAAGCAGTCGGTTATGCACCTGTCCTACGTTATTACAACGTGAATCATGAAATAATCTTCCAGTGTGGCGTATCTCTGTCTAGGCCGGGACCTGTCCTGATGCAGGAAGGACGGCCCGTTTCTTTTGAATCTCGGGCACACTGAACAATGTTATGCCAAGATCGAGGAGTGTCTCGCAATTCTGTTTGTCTGTGAACATTTCCACCAGTATGTATGTGGACGAAAGTTGGTGATGGTACAGAGATCATCAGCCTTTAGAATCCATTCTCAATAAAGCTTTAGAAAGTGCACCAGCGCGGTAACAGGGGATGTTGTTGCAGTTTAAGAAACTGTTAAACGAAGGAATACTCAAAGGGAAAGAATATGGTACTCTCAGATGCTCTAAGTAGTGTGTATCCCTCTCACACTAGCAGGGAAGACTCAGGAACTGTGAATCTACTTCGGACGGTACGCTAACAAGACACAGTGATGGTGAGTTAAGAGAGACTTCAGGAAATCCGCACACACACAAAGAGATGGATGAACAATTACCAGTGTTATCAACTGTGATTATGTCAGGATGGACAGATACAAGAGGTGATGTTTTGGTTACTGCACGTCTTTTCTTCAACTACACAGATGAACTGCGAATGCAGGAGATGATCTGATATTCAAAGAACTGTTTAGTGGTGACGATGTCGATGAGGAAGGGGATGCTAGACATTGTTCATGGGTTAGAAGGATGCCTGCTTCGCATAAGAAAAGTAATCTTCTGACCTGTTATGTTATCGGATTTGAAAGCACTCATTTCTCAGTGTTATCGTACATAAGCTGTGCTACAGGACAACAATACTACTCCTTCACTGTGAAATGCAAGTAAAAGAACATTTATTGCAAGTGCATGCATAATCGTAAACGTATTTCTAAGTAGCTTATGGACAGAAAACCTAACACTGCAAAGACTTGAAACTGGAGGAATAATGTCACTCCGACCGCGTTCCTTAGAGCGATTTCATAAAAATTAGGTCAACAACCAATGTGGCTGATGGGTTCGTTCCGTCTCAATTCAAGTCTCATGTTTTGGAGACAGAATGGTGTGTCTCAGGTTATAATTCCTTAGTATTATGTCAGTAGCGAGGCCAGGAGGGAGAGTGAAGTAAGATGGAGGAGAAGAAAATACTGTGTTGTGTGATATATCAGGTATGGGGAGGGGAGAGAGGGGTCTGTGATGCGTGGTTGCTGAGGCGTGTTACTTTCCTTACATCACTGACCCTCTCCCTCCCTCCCTCCCTCTCCCCATCACCACCTCTCTTCCTTCTCTGACCTCGTCGCTTTCCTCCCGTCCAGCCTTTCGCCTCACCAACACATAAAACCCGGTTCAGCCCAGCTCCCGGCATGAGTTCTCCCTCACCCTTCTCTCAGTAAGCTCCACAACACACATTGTCATGCTTACTTTGACAGAAATATGGTGCATGACAGAAAATGCAAAAAGTAACACCATAAACTTAATTAATCTGCAATAAGATGTGAATGAATTTAACCCACACATGGGCATGTTGCTTAGTGAGAAGATCCAACAGCTTCGGTTCAAACTGAACCCCATCATATATAAAGGGGCCCCAAACCGTTGTATCTTCCCAACAAGAAACATTTCCATAAGTGTGTTAAAGTATGAACATTTCATGGCACTGTGGAATCCAGACAATGTAAACAAGATGTTTGTTGTTGTACAGATAATGATGAAGCTGAGCGCTGTGTCCGTGCTGGCTGTGGTGGGTGTACTGCCCCTGGCCCATGCCATCATTCTGGTTGGCACTGGCACCTCCGCTGCCACAACAACCCTTGGCGTCACCTTGGGCACAGGAACCACCACCGCTGCTACCGCTGCCGCCGCCGCCGTAGGTGTGGGTGCTGTAGCGGCTGCCCTGGTGGTGGGCGGACTGGCCGTGGCTGCAGCGGCCAACAGAAACAAGAGGAGCACCTCCTCACTCTGCATGCCCATCGACAACCCCGAAGCGTTCCTTACCCTGGCCGCAAACTCGGACCAACTCGGGTGCGGCCTCAGGCTGATCTGTGAGCTGGAAGCGTCTAAGGACCAGCCGCTCACTCACGAAGAAATGCTTATTCTCAGTCTCTTCGGGTAAGTCACACTGCAGCATTAGTTTCTATAAAAGACACTTCTGGGAAATTAAGTGATCATCTCATCGATCACTAGTCTGTCTTAAGTTGTCCTTCACTTCATAATGCACAAAAGGAGCAACTAGGCAAAGTGATATTTTCTTCTCATATTCATGTTCCATCCGAGACGAAAAACTCCACGTTACTGAGTTCCCCACCCCATACCAACCTGAGAGGCGGGGTGAGGCGAACGAGTTTCAGTCACAGTACACAGGGCTAACCACAAGGGAAAGCAAAACAGCAACAGACCTATGGAGAAAATTATGACTGATATATAATTCTATGAGCTAAAGATAAGGATGGCAAAGCACGAGTCTGTTCCCCTAATAACAAACTCCTGTTGCAGGCGTAAGGTGAAGCCGGTGACCTTCTCTGAGATGAAGAGCGCCAAGTCAGGGTTCCAGTACGCAGCGCTGGTGGGGTCACAGGCCAAGCACGCCGGTGAGTGTGCCCAGGTGTTTGACCAGTGCCCCTTCGACAGAACAACCATCATGGCCGCCTTTAACACCACCAAGCAATAGACCCGCCCTCCACACACACACACACACACACACACACACACACACACACACACACACACACACACACACACACACACACACACGTCCTCAGCTTCATCAGTCTGTTTATTTATCTGTCTGTTTAATGCCAGTCATCTAATCCCTCGTCACAACACTTCATTCACGCTCAGTCATACGCCCTCAACTTCATCTCCTTATCTACCTGTTTATCTATTCCCCGTCGCCTAATCCCAGAGTTCACTACTCCTTTTAATCACTCTTAAAGAATTTTCCGTCTTTTGTCATCCCTCAACCTCATCAATCTATCTTTATATCCATTTATTGCCAGGTGCCTAAATCCCAGAGTTTACTATATCCTTCAGTCATCCTTAAACATCCTTCGCTTCTCTTTATCAGCAAGCCATTCCTACAGACACACTCTAACTCATATACCAATTTATCTATCTATTTACCTACCCATCTATTGCCAAACACATAAGCTCGAGTTTATCCACGGTGTTTACTGCAAAAATTCCCCCAGGCATCTGTATCAGCACCCATCACTGTCTCCTTCAGCCACTTTAACCTACTTTTATAAACTCCTCCATTTCATTATTTTTGTCCACGATTCTCCCAAGTATTCATATCTTTACGTTACAGATCTATATTTATTATTTAAACTAAGGAGGCGAAGGTATATGCAAGACAGTTCTGAGGAAAATTGACGTGACAGTTTTCATAATTCGATGTGTTTGGCCTGCATGCTACTTTACACATTTCATTCAGCACAAAAAAAAAAAAAAAAAAAAAAAACACCATTCCAACCCTGGTTTTTAAAATAATTGTCAGAAGTTAGGGTTTGCATATTCTCTCTCTCTCTCTCTCTCTCTCTCTCTCTCTCTCTCTCTCAGCTCATCATTCCATCACTGAGGAAGTGGCAGAAGGTGACAACGAAATGCGACACACAACGTCACCTTCGTCACGCTAACAGCGTAGTATTTATATTCATGTATTTATTGTACCCCATTGTTACATTCATCTATTACAGTTTAATGGTGAAATAAAATCATAATAAATACATGACCCAAAACAAAGTATGTCTGTTTGAATTTCCTGAATATTAAATCATCTAACTCTACCCTTTTTACTCTAACTTGGCCTAAAATTGTCATCTCTCTCAATCTTCAAAGTTTAGTTCTAGCATCAGATTAGCCCTAGTATATGCTGCTAGTCATGACATTTAATGAAAAGGAAGTAGAGCCAAAGCATTTCCATATTCTGCCTTTGAGCTACAAGAAATAACCTGCTAAAAGAAAAAAATCTACGCCAAGTTAAGGTAAAAGGCGCATACCTAAATACTTGCAACATTGTACAGTATAGTTACCTTCACCCTCAGAGGCAGTACCATAAGCGAAGCGTACCTACAAACCTGGTAACTAACCACACAATTACCATAACTTCCGGGCGGGGAAAGTGACCATGATTGCACGCAGTCTAAATTCAGGGTGACGTTCTGTCGGTTTTACAAATCCTATTACAAAGCTATTATTTCCGTTTCCTGGAAGTTCACGAGATCCTTTAGGAAAAACATATTATAACCTGTTCAGGCTAGGTCAAGTTGCCATCCCATAGTGAACCATCACCTGTATACAACCACTAGTGAGGGGCTCCTAAAGAGGAAATATTGTGTCATTTTGTCTGATTAACTGATTAATTTTTCGACAATACCGTAAGTCATGTATATGGAAAAAACTACACATAAAAACTATTTTCCTACAACGCAAAAGCCATTATGAAACAAAAAACTGTATGAAAGGAAACAAACGTATACACAGAATAGGGGAGTGTTTTACAAATGGAACAACCCTATAAATATATTAAACTATTTCAGACTGACAGATAACACAATTGTTTTTAGCGCTACAAATTGCTTTGGATTTGGGGAGTAAAATTTATTCATGCACAAACATAAAAAGGTTCAGAAGTGCTATAACAAAATCAGACGCTTCTAAAAATATTGAAAAGAAAAAATAGCAAAGGGGAGGGGGAGGCTTTTACGATGTAGTGGTCAGGAGAAAACTAAAATATAAGTATTGGTAATAGACACAGCAGTAACAATAGCGACAGTAACACCAGGTAACATTAGTAAAGATAATTAGAATCATCATCATCATCATCATCATCACTTAATTTTCGACTCAGTTAAATGGGTGGACAGGAGCAAACACTTCACTTTCCTATTGCACGGCGATGCATTATTGATCCTTACCTCTCCTCGCATTTTGTCGGTGTGTTGCAGGTATGCGAACGAAAAATGTTATGAGGAACGACACGTAATGAAAGGAATTGTCAATCTGTCCAGTGCTTACACTTCCAAGAAGCTTTCAGAACCACATACATAATCAATGATCACGTCGATTAGCTTTCGTTCTGCCGCAATCGGGAGGCTACCCTTTCTTACTACTTTACAAACCTTCTGAGATGCAGTTCCTTGATAATCAGAGGTATACATCATGAGGCCAGCTGAACTGCCACACAGCCGTAATACTCGTATACCGATGCTTCGTCAATAGTAATAATGTAAGATCTTCATAAGGTGAAATATTAGAAAAACACAAACAGACCACTGCCATGTGGACTAAGATCAGATAAAAGCGACACTCAAAAAGATAATTTTTCATCAGTCTTCGGTGCTTACCAAAGATAAGTCATTGCTATTTGAATACACCCACTTTTTAAAATGAAAATAACACTAAGGATACAATCTTTTTTTTTTTTTCACTGTCACACCTGAAAAGAGAGTGTGAGGCTACATGTCGCAGGGGTGGATGAAGTCAGTGGGCGGGTCGTAGGGTTCGTCGCAGCTGTGGGTGAGGGCGAGGAGGTCCAGATCCTGCTGGTTCTTGTCATACACCCGCCACTCTTTCGCCAGCATCTGCGCCATCTCATCCTCGTCTCGCGCCCAGATGGCCACCGAGGCGTTGGTACGAATTTCACTGCCGTCAGGGAGGGGCAAAAGAGTCCCGGCTGCCACGTCGCTTAGGAAATTGTCGTTGATCCACAGCTGGCAGGGGGCGGTCAGGGTGCCGAGCAGGTTTAAGGGCAGGTATCTTAGGTTATTGGCCTCTAAGTCTAGCCAAGTCAGGCGGGAGAGGAACTGAACGCTGGGGAACTCCTCGATCTGGTTCCTGACAAAAATAAGCCACTGGAGGTTGACCAATGGGAGGAGTTTGCTGACTTCAATATGCGTGATCTGGTTGTACTCAAGCGCCAGAAACTCAAGCTGTGGCAGATAGCTCACTTCCCCAGGAACCTCCGTCAGATATCCGAAGCCCAGGTCAAGATACTGGAGGTTTGTGAGGCCCCTGAGCGAACCCTCCTCCACCGTTTCCAGGAAGCCTTTGTAGGTATCAAGGGAGCGAAGGTTCCACAAGCCGTCGAAATCCCCAGCACGGATGGTAGTGATGTGGTGGTTGAAAAGGTCAACCTGTTTGATAATTGTCATGTTAGGACCCCACTGGCTTACTTTGAACGAATCTAACCTACTTTTTCTTATGTCCAAAGAAAAAACTCAAAACTGTGAGCCTGTGCAATTTTACTCCAAGAAAAATGAACAAAGAGAAAGTCATATTCAAATGCAGTCGCTCATAAAAGTTCGCGGGATCTGTGTCAGTCGGTGTATAAAATGGGTGTTGCAATATTTTTCCCGATGTTCTGTACACAGTCAGGATAAGTGGGGTCAGAATATATCTAATTCCTACCTCAGTGTGAACAGACTTTAGGGTTAGCGTGCATCTGACCTGCGTCACGTTAGGGTTGAGTGCCCAGCAAGACGTAGGCACCTCGGGCAGCAGAAGGTTGCGGCAGTTCCACATCTGGTTTCCCAGCTCGCCGCCAGGGTTGCCGGGGTCGGCTGGGGCGAGAGTGCAGGGGCAGGCTCTATCATCACCCGTCACCACCCCCACCACCCCTGCCCATACCACCACCAAAACTACCAATATGTGTCTCATAATCTGGGGGATAAAAACGGTGGTGTGAGAAGTGTCATGGACCTGCAACTAGAAAACTTTTAATCATCACTGCATATTTTTCCCTATGCACACCTATCAAGCTCCTGGATGCTCAGGCCTCTATTCAGAATATACTTTACATCATCCTTATCCCTCTAAGTCTTCCCTTTCCTTTCACACCATCCTCACCCTTCTAGGTTTTCCCCTTCACTTCACACCCTCAACATCTAAACTGAATATTCTCGTTTTCAATCTCTCCTCACCCTTACTCTCTATACAATCTTATTTTAACACACCTTTTCCACCATACTGAATCTTCTTGCACATGTTTTTACTGTCCAGCTCACTCTGTCCGAGCATCTATCCCACCCCACACACTGACTTAGGGCATTTCATTCCCAACCATTCCTCTTTTTTCCTGGTCCTGCCATTCACGACCCACGCCGTGCATCCCCACCACAGACACTCATGCGCATTAATTCCTTCATGCGAAATTTTATCCCGTACTCATGTCAGGTTACTTGACTTTCAAACATCAATTCCTTACCATATTTTGGGGGATGGGGGAGGGAGGGTAAGATGAGATATTCTAGGATGTTAATTATACCGTCTGTATCGATATAAAAATAGACACAGGTAGAACACACAAGAATAAGGTGTAACATACAAAATACATCGGGAAGGGAGAAATGTTAAGGAATGAATAATGAAGAATTAGCGCCAAGCCATAATATGGCTGTATGGCCCTGTAGGAGTCAAGGGAAAATAAAGGCCGGAAGAAACACGGAAATATCAAGAGGAGAGGTAGGACAGAAGAGCAGAAGAGGACAGTAAAGAGAGAAAGACTGGAGACAAAAAGACCCTTTTTAGTCGCCTTTTACGACTAGCAGGGATACTGGGGAAGTATTCTTTCCCCCCTTCCTCGGGGAGAGGGAGGGCAGATGTGTTAAAGAATAAGAAGGTTTAACATACGAAAATATATATCGTGAAGGGAGAAGTGTTAGAAAGCTTCCATATCACACCAGAACGCGATCCCTTGCCTGAACAGGCACTTATCTCTCCCCGCACACGCCCCTTAGCGTTTGAGTCTCTACACTGTGCTCTGCCCCTTCTGTCACCCTATCACGCCCTTCAGGTCCCCTACCTAGCTGCGATCTGCTGCTAAAGTGTTCACCCGTAGTTACCTTAAGACATTCCATTTCCTCCAACTCTGTGATATGTCATCCCAATACATCTTAACATCTTTTTTCTTCTTACATTCATTCTCAGTTTCCTCCTGTAACAAATTCATCCTTAATAAAATACAAAGCCTGAAGTTCAACATCCACAAAGAATAACTAATTTACCTCCTAGTCTCCCCTCTCCCACCATCCCTTCATCCACGCCGCACGAGGGTGTTCTTGTAATTTTCACTTTGCTATCTCCAGACGGTTTTATTCAGCTTAGGATAAATCATTTTTTTACAGGAGAAACATACAGCCTTAATAGATTTTTTTAATACAAGAAGTTTTTTGTAAATTGAACAAAATAGTCTGGTACAAGCAAGAATAATAATAAAAAAAAGTCAATTTGTTTCCCACCTGCCTCTCCTCCCACCCAGCATCTCTCTCATCAGCCCGCCCAAGGTTGCCATTTTTTCAGGCGTTGGAAAGCTGAAAGGTCCACAAAATTCCACTAATAGGGAGGCAAAATGCTATAATCTCTGGAAATAGTTAAAATTCTCACAAAAATCTCCATAAAATCGCTAAATCTCACAGAAACTTAGCGTAAGGAGGATACAATACTGGTCTTACTTTAGCCTGGCCTAAAACTGCCATCTCTCTATCTCGAGAGCTCAATGGCAACAAGAGATTAGCACTAAAATACGACGCTAGTCACGGGGAAGTGCGCTGGAGAGGAAGTAGAGCCGTAGCACTGTCTTTCTCTGTCACCGAAATACGGAGGAACAAGCTACAAAGGGATGAAAATTCCGGAAAAAATTGAGTAAAAACAGTATGGTGTCTCTGCATCTAATGTCAAGAACGCTAAAATGGCACCCCTGACCAGCCAAGGAGACATGACGTATCTCTAACGCAACCCCACCTCCAGCTTACCTTTAACCATTCACCCTTCACCCTTCCCACTCATTACATACATTATTACAGAAAGAAATAACGAAATAGTAAAGGTATGATCATGTTCAAATCCGATAAATTTTGTGCAACAGCATAACTAACAGTATTAAGGGATGGTGTACAAATACTTATGACACACACACACACACACACACACACACACACACACACACACACACACACACAAATGCGTGGCACTTCGAAAATTCAACTTTAACTCCAAATATACGAAACACACACACACACACACACACACACACACACACACACACACACACACTCCACTAGCTGAAACAATTAAGTATCAACGAATTTTCTGATAACACCAGAAACGACTGGGATACTACTATCAGTTATTATTATTATTATTATTATCATTATTATTATTATTATTATTATTATTAGCAACTGTAGTGGTGGTGGTGGTGGTAGTAGTACAGTTGTTGTTGTTGTTTTTGTTACTGTTGCTGTAAGTGATTATTGGATTTTTTTTTTAATCACTTCAGACCATAAGAATAAAAAAGAAAATAATGACGGCAATGAAGGCGTTAATTAATCAGTAACCATTAAGGGTACAATGGCTGGGGAAGCGAGAAGCCATTAGTCCCCGTCAGCTGGTGTGGAGTGGCATGCAGGCAACACCACACCAGATGCAATACCAGGCACCACCATACCACACCACACCACCACCATCAGCGTCCACCACTGTATCTTCATTACCTTTCACATCATCACACCACCACCATCATCAGCATACACATCTGCATCCTCATTACCTTTCAAATCACCACACACCACACCACCATCATCATCATCGTCCACCACCACATCATCATCATTACCCTTTACGTCACCACACCACCACCATATTACCACACCGCCAAACTGCTGGCCATACGAGATATATCAACACAGTGATTGCAACACCAGATATATCAACACCACACCACCACACCACATACAAACACATCAGGCGATACCACACTGCAAGCGACATCAAACGTATCAGCAGAACACCACCACCACCACACCACAACGAGAGAAACACCAGATACACCACACCATAACACCAGGCAACACCACACTGAGAGCAATACCACACTAGACAACACCACCCACCAAACCAGGCACCATCAACAACAACACTAAGGAAGCACCATACCGGGGAACACCGCATCCACCATAAAATTAACCACCATCACCACACCACAAAACTACCACGAACACCTGACACCAATATCACACGGCAGGTACCACCACACCACCACCATTACACCACAACACCAGGGAAGCGGGCGAGATATGATCATTCCCTGTCAGGCGGTTTGGTATATTTAACAAGCCACACTTTCACCAAGATCACATTGTTTACGGTGTGTTAAAGGGGTTAGCACACCGGATTGCTGGGGAAGGGGAGGGGGAGGGGGAGGGGAAGGGGGTGTTGGGAGAGGGTGGATATGGAAATAAAAACTAGAGACAATACTTGCGAAAAAAATACATGACATTTCCCAGACTTTGATTCTGGTCAAGTTTCCCTTAATAGGCTAAGGCTAAGATCCGTTTTCTAACATACATGTACAAAAGACTAAAGGATACGTCAGAATCATGTTGTTTTGACGTCTGCTGGATCCGTACCCGTTTCTTTACACTTTTTGAATAATAATAATAATTAAAAATAATAACAATAATATGTCTATCTATTGCCAGACGCCTCAATCCAGTGAGGGGTTGCCACAAACAAATCACCTCCATGTCGCCCTGTTCCCCGCCATTTCACTGGCGCTGCCCCAGCTCACACCCTCATCTCTCATACATCTCCTCACTCCAGCCCTTCACCTCATCCTCGGCCTCCCCCTCCCCCCTCCACCACACTCACATACACTCTCCTCATTAGTCTTTCGTCCTCCATCCTCTCTTCATGGCCAAATCACCTCAATGTATTTCTCCTAACGCTTTCTATCACATCCACATCCACACCACAGCACGCCTTCACTTCCTCATTTGTCAGTCTGTCTCAAATAAGTAAGTGAAATAAAAAAATTAAGTGACAGACCTTCATCGAAAATCTGAGAAAGGTGTGCCGAGATAAGAGGTCTTCATATTGTACACTGGCCAGCAATAATCAGTATCTCCCAGCAAAGGCCATGGGCAAGTGAAACAAAAAAAAGAAAAGAAAAAAAAGATAATATAAAGTGAGAGTGAGGGTGGGTCCACGGTGAGATCAGGGGAAGCCAGTGGAGGGAGACAGAAATTACAGGTCTATGGTTTTTGCCTGCTGGGGGGGATAGAGATATTATAGGTTTCGTCTTGTACATTCATGGTGACTTTCAGGCCAGTGGGTCCGGAAAAGTCATGATGGCGTGGCGGCAAGCGTTGGTAAGAAGAACGTAAACACGGAGAAGAAACTGAGGGAGAAAAGCAAATTATTCTTCCTTTCACAATTGTACAACTAGCAAAACATTCTCCCTTTACTAATTGTACTAAAAACATTCTCCCATTACTAATTGTACTAAAAACTTATGAAGGTACGAGACAACCATTAACATTTCGACCACTGGGATTTCTCTCGAGTGAAGTAAACCGTTCAGTGTTGGCCTAATTGAAATATTCCTACGTGTAACAATAGCACCGAAAGAGTTATTAAGCCAGATCAATTTTTGCTGCTAGGATTCCTGCCATCGGCGTAAAAATCGTCTAACATTAGCTTCAGTAAGACACGCAAATGCACTTATCATGGCAAAAAGGTCAACCACTTCAGCCCGATTAGGTAGTTTTTTTTTTTCTGTGAGTCTCCTGAGGTAAATGACGGCTGTATCTTACCACTCCAAGCAAAAATCCTAAATCGAATAAAATCGTCCTGAGATAGCAAAAATATTAAAATCACGTCGTGGTGCTGAACGAGTTAATCGGCTGACAACCCCCCTGCATACCTACCTTCTCAGCAGCGAGTGCAGGTGAGGGGCAGAGGGAACATTGTAAGGGGCTGAGGGAACACATCGCCATCTCAGCAGTTTATCTTATCTCTTGCCTGGGAAGTTCCGCACCTGAGGAAGTGGTGTCGCAAACTTATTAAGCTTTATCCATATTATTTCAAGAGCTATTATATTATTACATTTTTACTTCATTCTTGTTGCTACCAAACGATTTTATTCTGGAGAGAGGAGGGCTTTGTAATAATAATAATAAAAAAAAAAAAACATTAGCGAACCCTGTATCTTAACACTTGAGTTCGAAAAAAGCTGTTTTAAGCTAAAGGAAATCATGAGGATACTGCAAGATTAAAAGAAAAGATGACATACTCAGCCTAATGCAGTTATTCTAAGTTGTGCATAAAACTGCTGAAGATTCTTTTAATAACACATAATAGAAGCTAAACATTTCTCACATTCTAATACCGAAAAGACACAACCAAACAAAAAAGAAAGAACAATTATATGCAGGCATGCCTGCCTTAAAACTATCGGTTCCTCAGTCAGTAAGTCCAAGCTGAACACTACTTACCTAGAGGAGTGGAAGGTAAGTAGGTAGGTAGACAGGCGGGTGGGTGGTTAGGTAGATAGGTAGGTAGGTAGGCGGTGGGTGGGTAGGTAGGTAGGTACGTAGGTAGGTAGGTGGGTGGGTTAGCAGGTAGGTAGGTAGGTAGGTAGGTAGTTAGACAGATAGACGGACAGGTCGGTAGATAGGTAAGCAGATAATATAGACATATAGATTGATAGATAAGTAGATAAACAGATAAATAGATAGGTTGGTAGGCAGGTAGGTCGGTTGGTGCGTAGAAAGGTAGTTAGGCAGGTAGGTAGGTAAGTAGTAGTAGTAGTAGTAGTAGTAGTAATAGCAGTAGTAGCAGTAATAGCAGTAGTAGCAGTAATAGTAGTAGTAGCAGTAATAGTAGCAGTAGTAGCAGTAGTAGTAGTAGTAGTAGTAGTAGTAGCAGTAGTAGTAGTAGTAGCCCAAAGTTCATCTGAAACGTGAACCCAGTGGACAGCAGGATGAAGATGCCCCCCGCCTGCAGTCCACCATCGTTCTTTTGAGAGATAAAAAAAAAAAAAGAACTGGGGAACCTTTGTATAACAGGGCCACAGAGCAGCTCGGTTACGTCAATGCCACCACGTGAAGGCGTCCCTCTTCAGCGCCAGGACAGCAAAACACGTACACTTTTAGGAAGAACATCAACATCAACGCCTGGTGGTTTAGTGGTGATGGTTAGGCCTATGAGTTTTCTGTACACAGGTTCGAATCCCTAAGAGCCTGCTGTAGATATTTTATTTATATTTATTTATGTTTTTATGTTTACAATCTGCCTTCACCTCTACATTTTCAACTGTCTATTTCATTTGTCTATATGTCTAACTGTATGTCTGTTTTTTCTATCTAACATAGTGTCTGTTTATCTGTCTGTTGCCGGACGCTGCATTCTGTGAGGGGGGAGGACTGGAATGGAACGTAATAATTCAGTCTCTTTTTCTCCAGTAATGATGTGATTGGAATGCAACTTAGAAATTCTCTCTCTCTCTCTCTCGATAGAACACTGGACGAAGAGAGAGAGAGAGAGAAGGGGCTGGGGAGAAAAAGTGTATGTTCAATGGAGCTTCCCTCTCTAATTCCTTCGCTTCCCTCTCTTCTTCCTCTTACCTCCACTTTTCTGTCTCTCTCCTTCCCAATTCCTTCCACTTCGTTTATCACCTTCCCCGTTTCTTTTTCCCTTCGTCCTTCTTCCCCCCCCCCTTCTTCCTCTTTTCCACTTCCCCTTCCTGTCTCCCTTCCCCTATTTTGCTTCCCTCTCTCCTTCCCCTCACCTCTTTTCCTCCATCTCTTCCCCTTCCCCTCCATTTCTTTTTTTCCCTCCAAATCTTTTCCTCCCAACGCCTCTCTTCCCCCTTTTTACTTCCCCTTTCTCCCATATTCCCCTTCCCCTTCCTCTCACCTCTTCTGCATCTCTCCCTTTCCCCTCCATTTCCTCCTTCCCCTTCATTCCTCCCCCTCCCCTTCCTCAGCTCCCCTCCACCCTAATTACAGTGGTTGCCTTCCCCCTTCCACACACCACTACTTTCACACTCTCCAAGCTCTACCATCATCATCATCATCATCATCATCACCATCACAATCATTATATCTACATTTGCGCTTTCCTGTCCCTACTCTTGGTTCCTAACCTACGCTATATGCAGTGAGAAATGGGGTAATGATGATGATGATGATGATAATGATGATGATAATGACGATAATAATGATAATGATGATGATGATGATGATAATAATAATGATGATAATGATGATGATGATGACGATAATAATGAATATGATGATGATGATGATGATAATAGTGATGATGATGATAATAGCGATGATGATGATGATAACGATGAACATAGAGTGTGCATGATACAGACACAAGAATCAGAAGGCAATGTCGGAACAGCTACTAACCTACTAACCCTACCACTTTCGAAAGATGACATTTTTTCTTTTTTTGCATTCTTTAAACAGACAGACGATGTTATTAATTTTACCGGAGACCCCTTTCGATACGGCTAGCTCAAAAAAACATAAAAATCCACAACCCCTTCAGTACAATGACATTTTCTATTCTATTTATGCTCCTACCAGACGATTTTCTTCAGCTCAGAGGAGGTCCCTTTAAATCACATCCATGGGGGGTGTGGGGAAATTGACGGGGGGGGGGGGGAGGGTACCAGAAACACGTCAAATTTTCGAGTTCAAGTATATTTTTCGTGGCCAAAGAAAAAAATCAATGTGGAAAAGCCAATTAAGTAAAAAAAAGGGACTGAATAATGTAAAAACGAAACAAGAGCGAAAAATGTACAGAGAAAAGACAAGGATAGACAGGCGACGAACGACCAAATAAAGGTAAATAAAGTGCCAAGTAAATGATGAGCTGAGAGAGAGAGAGAGAGAGAGAGAGAGAGAGAGAGAGAGAGAGAGAGAGAGAGAGAGAGAGAGAGAGAGAGAGAGAGAGAGAGAGAATAAAGTGGGATAATCGAGGAGAAAAAGGTAAGGAAAGACCAAATAATGTAAAGCGAAAAAAAAAAGACTGGCATACTTAAGGACGGAGTAAGACAAGGATAGAGACGATATAGAACTAACACATACTCTAAAACGAAAAGTAGGACATAAATAGCATAAAAAATGAGTAATAAGAAAAGGATAGTCAAAAATAATGAATATACAAGGCGAAGAAGAGGAAATAAATAACATAATCGAGGGAGGAATAAGACAAGGATAGAGAGGCACCCCAAACTACCCAGTCCTCGGAAGGTCTATGGGGTGGCTCGGTGGGTTACAGTCTTCTTCTTCCTCCGCCTCCTCCTCTTCTTTTTCTTCTTCCTTCTTCCGTGTCATCATTACTCTTTTCATCATGATCTCCAACACCATCCTTTTCTTCACTTTTCTTCCTTCCTCTTCCTTCATCAACCAATATATCTCCTACTCATCACCTTCTTTTTCTTCCTTCTTCTTTTCTTCATATTTTCTTCGTCTTGAACTCAGGAGGTGGAAGAGAGGAGGTGAAAAAACAACCCTACAGTGCCTGGCCTTTCTTGGCGCCCTGGTAGGCCAAAAAGATGGTCTTGCGGTTGAAGGGGCAGCTGGAGAAGGTCTGGGCACAAGCATCGAGCCCGTCCAAGCTGCCGACGAGACCAGCCTCCCTGTAGTGACTGCCGGCGGTGCCGTTGACGGAGGTGGACCCGCG
The DNA here is from genome assembly GCF_032717465.1 of Coenobita brevimanus. Classification (NCBI taxonomy): domain Eukaryota; kingdom Metazoa; phylum Arthropoda; class Malacostraca; order Decapoda; family Coenobitidae; genus Coenobita; species Coenobita brevimanus. Next base: position 1,234,207 of record NC_137017.1, on the reverse strand, counting down.
GCTGAGGGGTGGAGGGGACAAGGAGAAGTAATACCTGTGTTTATCTGTCTATATATCTGTCTACCTGCCCGTCTATCTATCAATCTATTATTCAATCCTTTATTACCCCATCAGGATAATAGGGGCCCAGGGCTAGGCTATATGGTTCAAACATTTAACGCGGCTGACCACTCACTAACTCTGGCAGTAAACCTCAGCCACCCCTTACGACACATAGGGCTGGAGCACCTTACCGGGTGGCCTTGCCTTGGTCATAGTTGGTGTTTGTTGATCCACCGTATTACTCAGGGATTCTAACCTGGCAGTGGTCTAGTACAGCGTGTTTGCTCTAACCTGATAATGGTCTTTAACCCGTTCTAGCTCAGGTGATGGCCAGATGTCGTCAAACTGGGTGACTGACTGAATTAAATACCAAGGAGATTCATTCCTACTATTAATGTTCACTGAATTTTATGCAAACAACTAAGTACTGAGTCTGTGGAAGTGCCCAGTCCCGTCAAGTGAAAATCAACCAAATACATCGCCTCTAAATGTTACCCACTGTACCACCAAAGCTACTAAGAGAATGAGGCGTCCTTCAACTCCCTGATCCCCGCCAGTAGTGCCAGCGTCTGGAGGAGGGTGTCTCAAGGCATATCAGCAACACAGCAACTATGTATATTATTATGTAAAGTATGGAAGTCTAGCGAACAAAGGGTACAAGCTTGTCCAAAGATGGTACTGTTTTAAGAAGAGAATTATTAAACATACAAGGTGAGATGATTAGTGTACATGTGAGCGAGTCTGTAAGTGAGAGAAGAGACATGGCAAACTTATGAATGGCTACGGTGAGTGTGTGAGAAGCAAACTATGAACACTGTGGAAGCAAAATAGCTGACGAACGGCAATATGCATGGATGAAGTACGTATCGAGATGCACCTGACATGAGACACAATCCTTTTTCATCCTGACAGCTAACGGAATAGAATCAAAAGCAACAGCATCTATCAACGGTGTTCAGTGCAATAACCCATACCTTCATTTACTATCATTAAAGTTATATTATGATTTTTTTGTAAATGACTATATTTATACATATTTACTGGCCTCTTCAAGTATGCAGTGCCTGGATAGCTAAATACCCCATACTGTATTTCACAACTCTGGCAGAAACAAAAATCACAGCGATGTTCTAGGGAAAAAAAAAAAACATCAGTGAACTCAATCAACACGGGCTGTAACAAGAAAAACTTACGCAAAGAGATCCCTGATCATGACCTCCTCCTCAGCCAGGTTCTCCTCCGGCGTGGCCTCCAGCTCACACACGAAGCGGCGGCCACAGTCCAGGAAGTCCCCGTTGGCGGCCATGGAGAAGTACAGCTCCGGGTTGTCGAAGGGAAGGCAGCCGGCGACGTCCCTCTTGCCTCGCTTGGCTTTCGCCAGCCCCAGCACAGCAGCCGCACCTGCCACCAGTCCGGCCGCCACAACAGCGGCACCGGCCACAGCGGGAACAGCCACTGTGCCTGTGGTGATGAGGACGGTGGTGTCCGCAAAAGACACCAGGGTGGCGGCCAGGGCCACGACGGACAGCAGGCGAGAGTTCATCTGAAGGAGAGACACATGCAAGTCACAGACAGAAGACTATTTGGATAATCCTGGACAGACAACCGTTTCAAGAGCATTAATTCTACTTAACTTCTTTGGATTACACTTTATATGCTGTTAGTTTTGGAGATTTCTCATTATATCTGCAGATCAACCAATAGTCATGCCACGATCTTCTTGGCCGTAATGTATCATAACTAGGTAAAATTATTCTATATCGTCTGCAGCAGATTATAATTTCCCGTCTTTTTCATTTTCACAAAATGTTCAGTGTCCCTTTATTCGATAAGAACATTACGATAAATACGCTACGGTTACGACATGAACACGGCGGCAGGTACGCTACGGTAATGTCATGAACAGTACGACAAATATACGAGTACGGTGGCTAAGTCTGCAATATGCCCAGGGTATTTGCGATGGAGGTGTTGAAAGTAGTTTGAAGGATGCCAAGGTCAGGTCTGACGCATGTGGCTTTTCTGTTGGGTTAGGCTGGTCAATATTGGTTAGGTTGCAATGGTTTGGTAGATTCGACCCAATTACCCATAACAGAATATACACTCCTATGAATGAGACTGAGAACAAGGACTCCCAAAATCCATATTGCATGAAAAATATGACACAGCCATTTCGTCAGTACCAGACTTATATGAAGCCCAAGAAACACGGACGAATCAGCCATAGCCAGTTTGATTTAACGGAGGTCGGGTTTAACTTGTGTTCTTTACAGGTTGTATTGTCTGTATTTTGTGTTTTATTCTGATTTACTGAGATAAATGTAGTCAGAGTTAGCTTGTGCTGTATATAGTTTGAGCACCTGCGTAGCCAGTCATACAAAAAAAAAAAAAAAAAAAAAAAAAAAAAAAAAAGGGAGTATACCGCGTGGCAAGACTGCGCAACACGAAGACCAAAAGCTGATGATCTGCTTATTAGTCCTTCTTACTCCACAGGTCTAAAGAAGTCAGCATAACTCAGCAGTACAACTAATATTATACTGTACTCCTTTGTACTCTAACTTGAACTAAAATTGTCATCTCTTCATCTTCAGTGCTGAGTTGTAACAATAGATTAAGACTAGAATATGATGCTAGTCACGAAGAAGTGCCATGTAAAGCATGCAGAACCGTAGTATTGTCGTCTGCCCCGAAAGGAGGATGGTGGACTGAAAGCGGAGGCAACTTCAGCTTGCAGTCCACCATGTACGCCTGAGGTTCCAAACTACTACTACAACAACTACTACTACCAGACTACTACTGCTGCTGCTGCTGCTATACCCGTTTTACACTAACTTGGCCTAAAATTGCCATATCTCCATCTTGAATGATTTGTAACGCGGGACTAACGCTGGATTAATAATGATGCAAGTCATTAAGAAGTGCTTGTGGAAAGGATGTAGAGCCACAGCCTTTCCTTATTCTACCACTGAATACGTGAAATAGGCTACAAAAGGACGAAAATTTAGCCCAGATTAGGGGAAAAAGGCAATGCCATTTCTAACTCGTCCAAAAGTAAGCTTATTAGAAACTCCCCATGTGTGTTGCGTGGAGACCTTGCCTACCAAGAGCTACCTTTAGTGGGTTGGTGGGGGCCTGTGGAGAGGACTGAGGAGGAGAGGCCCGCGCTGGTTTATATACTAGTGGCCCTATGGTTGGAGGAAGGTCAGCTTAACCACCATGAACTGTACTCTCTCTCTCTCACACACACACACACACACACACACACACACACACACACACACACACACACACACACACACTTCTTTACTATCCCATGGCATTATCACCCCTCTCCACGTATCTCCACTTCCCCTCTCGATAAATATTCCCTTCATCTCTCCCCTCGTTTCTCACACAAAAACATTATTCTGCTAGTGTATTTTGGAGTGCTTTGTTCAGCTGCAACCTTATTTCCTCCATAATTCTTCCTAATATTTAAAACAAATTATTCGACATTCCCTCCAAACACGGCGATCTTTCGTTACTGGAAAACTTTATCATTTGGAGGTAACCGCTGCATCATTTCGACTTAACACTGGCATCTTTGGGGTCCAACTTTTGCATAAGCATTCTTCAGAAAGTAGTAATAGTAATAGCAATAGTAGTAGTAGTAGTGGTGGTAGTAGTAGTAGTAGTAGTAGTAGTAGTAGTAGTAGTAGTAGTAGTAGTAGTAGTAGTAGCAGCAGTAGTAGTAGTAGTAATAGTAGTAGTAGTAGTGGTAGTCGCCCCAGGTTCATCTGTAGCGCGAATCAGGTGGACTGCAGGCGGATTGCCCTCCTCCTGCAGCTCAACATCCTCCTTTCAGGGGATAATGAAGTCGTTGCAGTGCGTTCGAATAACCAGAGAGTTCTATCACCCTGTCACATCGGTGTCACCACGTGAAGGCACCCCTCTCTAACACATGAAACTGAGAAGCGACAGAAGTAGACGTAACCAACATAACCACTCTAGCCACATCCCCAGAACCTAACTTCAGCATGCTTCGGGCCTAACTTTGGCATGTTATAACTTCATTTCCTATCAAATAAATAAATAAATAATATAGAGAGATAGATAGATAAATAGATACAGTATATATAACTTTCCAAGGATTACGTGGTAGAGTTGGAAGCATGCCTCTTGGTCCATTTACGTTTAGAAAAGACAAGTTTCTCAAGCTCCCAGTCCTGGATTCTTTCTTTTCTCACTAAGTTATAACAAAACTGAATACTGTAAAAATATTATCTTACAATACAAAAAGGAGGGGAATATAAACAGGAATCTTAACCCAACTGTCCATAACCTACACCTGTCAACTGCACTACACCCATCATCAAGAATAATCATTTAATATATTTTTCCTGGTATATGAAACAGCAATTCTACGGTCTATTTAAGTATCTGTGATGATCTCAGCTGCAACATTTTCCACAGCCCTCCATTTATAATAACTTGTTAATTAACGCGCAACTAAGATTTTTGTCTCATTTATTAATTACACCTCCATTACGATGATGCATAAATCAGTTTAATTCTTGCCACGGTCATACGGTTTTTAGGACAGACCCCCCTCCATCGTAATTAGGAGATTCAATAAGGATAAAAAAAAGTGTCCTCCACCTCAAGGTGATTTTTGCAAGTTCATATTATTTTTTTTCCCGCACACTTCCGCCTGTGAATCTCTCTATCGTCTTCCTCCTCTCTCATCTTCATCTTCTCCCACATCTCTCCCTCTCCCTCTCTCTCTCTCTCCTCCTTCTCCCCACACTACACCCTTCCGCCTCTCCCACTTCTCCCTTCCCCCAGCACCTCATTCTTTTCTCTCACTCAATTACTCTTCCGTTTCCCTGCCTCCCTCTTTCCTCTCTTTTCCTTATTCCTCCTACCTCACATCGCTCTCCTCCCTTCTTTCCCTCTCCCTTCCCTTCCTTCTCTTCTTCCCCCCTTTCCTCTCTGCTACTCTCCTTTCCTCTCTGCTCCCTTTCTCCCCTCTCTGCTCCCCCGTTCCTCTCCCTTTCTTCCCTTTCTGCCCCTCTCCCCTTCCCCTCCCCAACTTAATTTCCCTAATTTCCCCATCTGGCCTTGTATGTAATGTAGCCGCCCCCCCAACGCCAAGCATCTGCGGACCCTTATATTTTTTTACGTCAGAGTGTTACAAGGAGAGACAGACCCGCCACGGACCACACAAGGACATACTAATCCTCTGTTGCTACGGCCCTTGGTACTTTACTGGCGCTGGAGAGGGGGCCTTCACGTGGAGGCACTGATATGACAGGGTGGTGATGCTGCCGGGTTATAAAAACATCCCCAAGTTATCTCCCTATCCTCAGACTACTACTACTATTACCACCACCACCCCTACTGTTACTATTACTACCACTACTACATGCTCGTTGGTACCTGGAGGGAGAGAGAGAGAGAGAGAGAGAGAGAGAGAGAGAGAGAGAGAATGTTCACTATATCATGGACAACACACCTACTTACTCTTCCTCCCTTCCTCCCTCCACCTATCCCTCCCCCCATCCATCCACCTAACCCTCCCCCCATCCATCCACCTATCCCTCCCCTCATCCATCCACCTATCCCTCTCCCCATCCATCCACCTAACCCTTCGCCATCCACCCATCCACCTATCCCTCCCCCAATCCATCCCTCCACCTATCCCTTCCCCCATCCATCCATGCACCAACCACCACCCTGGTCACGGAAGCACACAGCATCTTTACTCCTGTGGTTTGAGTATTGTTGTGGTGTAATCAATGGCCGTAACGAAGATGGCATGTGATTATCGGCACTGACTGACTTTCTCTCAGGAATGGATTATGGATTAGGAGCTGTCTGGAAGGATTAACAGCATCTTCGTTATTTCTTACTAACATTCTTGGCAGTTCTCAACCTCCTATGTCTCGCTCTCAGCTGAATAAAATCGTCTTACGGATTAGCCAGCACCTTCCTTCTTTCTTCCTAACATTCTCAGCATCCTCAGGCTCCTATGACTCTCTCTCAGCTGAATAAAATCGTCTGGAGTTAGAATAGAACACCGGAGTTTTCCTAAATGACTACTCTCAGGCTCCTGTGACTTACTAGCAGCTGAATAAAATCGTCTTTGTCCTCTGCAGTAAGATACCTGGGGAGACGTGACCATGAGAAAGTTGAAATTTAAAATAATGTTAATTCCTAAAGTAATAATAAGAATGAGAAATCGTAAGGGACGATATTGGACTGCAGGAGCAAACTGAAGATGAACATAAGGAGGAGGAGGAGGAGGAGGAGGAAGAAGAGGAGGAGGAAGAGGAAGAGGAAGAGGAAGAGGAAGAGGATGATGATGATGATGATGATGAGAAGAAGAAGAAGAAGACGAGGAAGAAGGCGAGGAAGAAGAAATAACAAGAACATGAAGAACATAGAAAGAACATGAGAACCCCCTAGCCACACCAAGCAATAACAAGCCCATACTTAAGAAAAATGTTACAGTAATGGTCTCAGTAGATTCTTTCAACCCCTCCAACATAACGAGTCTCTCCACACCTGAAGCAAGTCACCTGAGGACAGCAACACCCGCCAAAGGAAATCATTCGTTATTCAGCAACCTCTAACAAGCATTAACAATTCACCTTCATCTTGAAAAACCAGGTGAAAGGGATGCGTTGTTGCTTCATAATGATTTCTCGGCAAACACTCCGTAGGCGGTTCGTTAACTATACCGTTGGTGCTCAAGGAATGGATAAAAAAAAAAAAAGAAGTAGAAGAAGAAGAACTGATGATGTAAACAGAACACCTATAATTAACGAAGAAACAGATAATAAAACTGACGAAGGTATGATAAAAATAACAAAACAAAAAAACAAAAAATAACTGATATTAATAAGGCAACAATAAGCAATAATTAAGAAAACGGCAAAAACAACGAAGCAACAAAATAAAGACGAACAATAAAAACTACAAAAGCTATAGCATAAAAAATGAAACTTACAAAAAAAAAAAAAAACTAAAACTATTGAAGTAAGAAATATCAAAAACTATCATCAATGGAAAACGTAAAAAGGAAAACGAGGCAAGGGGAATTGTAAACAGTAAGCGAAGGAAATCAGACTGGCGCATGGAAGTTAATTTTGTGCTATGGAGCTAACTGGGAACACGAAATCAAGAGAAGATAATGCAGACACTAAAAAGACTACAAAATAATTACATGGGAGTGAAATAATACGAAAAAAATAACGTATGGGTATAAGACAATTGATATGGCATGATTAGGAGGAGGGAAGAAAGAGAACTGAGACTGCTGGTGATTATAATTTGTGTAGGGCGGACACACACACACACACACACACACACACACACACACACACACACACACACACACACACACACACACACACGAAACTTATAATAAATGCTGAGTGAGGAAGACTGTGTAGAAAGTCGTGTGTTTACCTGACACGGTTGCATAATGAGAATGGATATATGGTGAAAAGAGTGTGTGGAGGTGAGTTTCAAGGCAGGAGAGGGCGTGAAATGACGAGAGAGAGAGAGAGAGAGAGAGAGAGAGAGAGAGAGAGAGAGAGAATTATTGAAGTACCATATGAGAAAGTAAGTATGGATGATAAAGCAACAGAATTAACAAAGGCCAGAAACGGATGGATGAAATTAGGCATTACGTTTGCTCCTCTCCCTCTCTCTCTCTCCCTCAATAATGGCTCTACCCCACAGGAATTACAAGAGCGATTTAATAACCATAAGCCTATCTGTGTGGATGATTTGATCTGTGGGACTCAGCCGATAATTTCAAAAGCAATCATAATGAGGGGAGTGGACGTATGATCTATTTTTCCCTGTTCACTATGACAACATTTTATTGTCCTTCTTTTTTTCTATTTTCCTGATCTTATCCTACTTATAAGAGTAATGAGGTTAAGATGTAATAGTAGTAGTAGTAGTAGTAGTAGTAGTAGTAGTAGTAGTAGTTGTTGTTGTTGTTGTTATTGTTGTTCTTGGTGGTGGCGATGAGTTTCTGCACGCACGATAATGAATGTGTGTGTGTGTGTGTGTGTGTGTGTGTGTGTGTGTGTGTGTGTGTGTGTGTGTGTGTGTGTGTGCTAATACGCAGTCATACGTTTACAATGCTCTTGACGTCTCGTAAATCGATGGCGTCGGGAAATGCAATCGGATGGAAAGAGAGAGAGAGAGAGAGAGAGAGAGAGAGAGAATAAATAACACGTTATCTTTATTTTCACATCTGCTCTTTTTGCCTGGACCCCCCTGAAACTTATCACACACACACACACACACACACACACACACACACACACACACACACACACACACAGGCGGGAGAATGTAATCGTAAAGTGAGATTTAATGGCACAGGCATCGGTCCCTGGGGTGGGTCCTTGTGTGTGTGTGTGTGTGTGTGTGTGTGTGTGTGTGTGTGTGTGTGTGTGTGTGTGTGTGTGTGTGTGTGTGTGTGTGTGTGTGTGTGTGTGTGTGTGTGTGTGTGTGTGTGTGTGTGTGTGTGTGTAAGTATGTAAATATAGTAAGTAAATATTTATTGCCGTTAATATATACTATCTATCTATCTATTGCCAGACGCCTCAATCCCGTTTGGGGTGGCCACAAACAAATCGCCTCCAAGTCGCCCTGTCCCCCGCCATTTCACTGCCCTGCTCCCAACTCACACCCCCCTCTCTCATATACCTCTCCACCCCATCCCTCCATCTCATCCTCGGCCTCCCCCTCCCTCTTTCCCCCTCCACCTCACTCACATACACTCTCTTCGTCAGTCTTTCACCCTCCATCCTCTCCACATGGCCAAACCACCTCAGTGTGTTCCTCATAACGCTTCCTATCACATCCACATCAACACCACAACGCTCCTTTATATCCTCATTCGTCAGCCTGTCTCTCCACGTGACTCCACAGGCTCCTCTTAAATAACTCATTTCCACTGCTCTCACTCTTGACTTGTGTCCTTCCAACAATGTCCAAGCTTCACTTCCGTACGTTAGAGTTGGTATCACAATACTGTCATGCAGTAACTTTTTCACTTCCATGCTCACTTCCCTGTTTCTTATCACTGCTTTCAAGGAACCAGCAACCTTTCTTCCCTGCTGTACTCTTTCAAGCACTTCACCCTCCAAACCTCCATCCTTACTCATCACACTACCCAAATACCTAAACGTACTCACATTTTCCAATTCCTCACCATCTAAACTCGCTGTACATTCATTAACTTCACCTCTTTCAAAGACCATCACTTTACTCTTCCCTACATTCACCTTTAGGTTCCGTTTCTTACACACTCTCTCAAACTCATCCACCAAGCCTTGCAGCTCCCCTTCGTCTTCACTCAACAACACAGTATCATCTGCAAACAACAGTACAGGGAGTTTCCAAACACTATCCTCTCTCACCAGGGCCACTCCAACATCTACTACCCTACCTTGTACCTCTTTTATTACCCCATCCATGTACAGATTGAACAACCATGGAGACATGACACATCCCTGTTTCAAACCAACTTTCAAAGAGAAAAATTCACTTAGTTCACCATCCACACGCACTGCAGCCTTCGCACCATCGTACATACTCTTCACAGCATTCAACAACTTCCCATCTACTCCATATATTCTTAACACTTTCCACAATCCTTGTCTATCCACCCTGTCATATGCTTTCTCCAAATCCATGAAAGCCGCATACAACTTCTTTCCCTTCTCTAGAAACTTTTCCACTAAAGATCTAAGAATGAATATCTGATCTACACAACCTCTTCCCTTCCTAAAGCCTCCCTGTTCTTCTCCAACTAATTTCTCTGTTCTTTCTCTAACTCTGTCTATAAGTATCCTACCATACACTTTTCCTATTATACTAAGAAGACAAATGCCCCTATGATTACCACACACTTCTTTTTCCCCTTTTCCTTTGTACAAGGGAATAATTATACCTGACTTCCAATCCTCCGGGACTCTACCTTCCTCCCAGGCCAATCTGCACATCTTCCACATCCATTCTACTACTATCTCTCCCCCATGCTTCAGCATTTCACCACACACTCCATCAATTCCTGGGGCTTTCCCCGATTTAACTTTCTTCATTGCTTCCACAACTTCTATCCTACTGATTTCTTCCTGTCTTCTCACCTCCCTCCTTCTCCCAGCCATTCCCCAGCCACTTATATTCGCATTACTTCCATCCTCTACGTTCAACAATTCCTTAAAGTGTTCTCTCCATCTGCTCACTTTTTCTCCCTTCTCCACTAGTAATCTACCATTTTTATCTTTCACTCCCCTGCTAACTTCACTTCCACCCTGTCTTACTCTTTTCACTTCTCTCCAGAACATTTTCTTACAGTCCCTCCACTTTACACTCAAATTCCTTCCAAATTCCTCATCCACTCTCTTCTTACTCTCTCTTACTAATCTTTTCACCTCTCTCTTCCTTTCCACATATAACTCTCTCTTCCGCCTTTCAACTTCTTCCACGCCCCTACTTCTCACCCATTCATTGTATGCTTTCTTCTTTTGTGCCACAGCCTGTTTCACCTCTTCAGTCCACCACGCTGTTCCTTGCACCCCCCTCCGCCTTCTCTTCCTTCCACACACCACATCACATGCTGCACATATTTCTTCTGTAAATATCTTACACACACCTTCCACGTCTCCCATCTGCTCCAATTCATATTTGCCCAATCGTTCCTCCACTTCTCTCTTATACTCTGCCTTTTTCTCATCCTCTTGTAACCTTTCCACTCTCCTTGCAACTACTCCTTCCTCTCGTCTTTCCCTTCTTCTATCCCTCCATCTCACTTGCATCCTAATTCTGGCCACCACCAAGTAGTGGTCAGAAAGTCCACTCCCCCAACCTCTATACACTCTTGCATCCTTTACACATCTTCGCATCCTTTCATCCACACACACATAATCAATCATTGCCTTCCTTTCATTCAGTTCACCACCCACCCTTCTCATCACTCGCCATGTATACCTGTGGATCATTTTATGCCTGAAGAGGGTATTGGCTATCACCAACCCCCTCCCAGCACAAATGTCCACTAACGCACTCCCATTCTCATCTATCTCGGCAGGCACACCCCACTCACCAACTATTCCATCCACCTTCACATTACCAACTTTACCATTCATATCACCAATCAAAAACACTCTCTCATTCCTTTCAAACTTTTCCATGCACATTTCCACATTTGTCCAGAACTCTTCTCTCACTCTTCTAGCACGATCTTGTGTTGGCGCATACACACACACAATCGCCCACATTTGTATTCCAACTTTCAACTTTACCCACACAATCCTTGACCCAACTGATCCATACTGTCTTACGCTCTTCTTCCATCTTTTACTCACAACTATACACACTCCTTCCTTTGCCCTCTCATTCTCATCTACTCCTGCACATATACCCCATCCATACTCCCATTCTCTCACACTTTCTCCTCTCCATTTTGTTTCAGTTATTCCACATACATCCACTTTCGCACCCTCAAGCACCTGGACAATCTCTCTCTCTTTCACCTCATCATTCGCTCCTCTTACATTCCATGTACTCATTACCAAGTCCTTTGTCCGGTCCTGGGTCGTCAACGTTTGGTCAGTCCTTGTCCGAGGCTTCTTGTTTGTTTTTTTAGTTAGTTGTTTTCCGGGGAGGGGCACTAACCCTCCGCCAACCCTTTTAGTCGCCTTTTACGACAAGCAGGGATACAACATTTACATAGTACAGTATGATAGCGACTGTCTGTCGAGCCGACGCTCCCTAACAGGCAGATATCAGTTTAATGTAAATGGTTTCAGCATGCCTGTACTTATAAGTTTAACTGTGTGTGTGTGTGTGTGTGTGTGTGTGTGTGTGTGTGTGTGTGTGTGTGTGTGTGTGTGTGTGTGTGTGTGTGTGTGTGTGTGTGTGTGTGTGTGTGTGTGTGTGTGTGTGTGTGTGTGTGTGTGTGTGTGAGAGAGAGAGAGAGAGAGAGAGAGAGAGAGAGAGAGAGAGAGAGAGAGAGAGGCGGGGGGGTTGGAAAAGTCGTGTGGAGAGAAGAGAGGGGTAGTGGGAGGGAACAGGGGATGGGGAGGGAGCTAGGGAGGAGAATGGGAAGTATGATGTAGGGAAGGAGGAAAGTAAAAAAAAAGTGTAGGGAGTGGATGACAGGAGGCAGGGGAGGAGAGTAGGGAAAGAGGGAGGAGGAGGAGGAGGAGGAGGGAGAAGGAAACGGGGAGAGGAAGGTGCGTGGGGATGTGATAAGAGAGGGCAAGGGAAGTACAAGGTAATAAGAAGGTGAGAAAAGCTTGAGGGTAGGGGGAAGGGGAGGAAATAGGTAGGAGGGTGATGAGAGAAGGAGGGAAAGAGAGGTTGATGGGAAAGTGAGCAAACAGTTAGATGGTGGGAAAAGATGGAGGGGATGAGGGTGTGTGTGAAGACAGAAAGAAGAGGTAAAGGGATGATGTGGGGATGGTGGAGAGGGAGGGGTAGGAAGAAGGTGGAGGAGGTTGGAAGAAGGGGGTAATGGTAGGGTAAGGAGTAAGGAGTAGGGGTGAGGGTTGTGGTGAGGGTAAGGAAAAGGAGGTGGTGCAGGCTGCTGAGAAAGGACAAAAAGTTTCTCTTCGTAAGCAAGGATGGAAACAGAAGAAAAATAAGAAGAAATGCAGAAACGGCGCAATAGTCGACCAGGCTTATCACGAATCATAACTCTGGCGTTACTGACCATTTCCTCTTCACAAAGGCTGCGACAATATGGCACTGAAATCGTGTGTATGCGATTATCTGGAACATGAAAGACTGTAAATCTGTGTATTTCATTTGTATCTTACCACTTTATTTTACATGTACTGTCGCATTATTAAGTGATGTCACAAAGTCCATCACAAATAAATGGACTTTGTGACATAACTTCCTAGAGAGAATGTTCTGTACACACAAAAGACTTAAAATTCTCTCTTTTTTTTTTTTTTTTTTTTGATCCACCCGTCTGGCAACCCAGGCAGACCCACTGATTTCAACTAAGCAGTTGCCTTCCTGCAGCAGACAGAACCTCTTCCAGGGTCGGAACAGAGTCTTTCCGCATGCTGAGGTGCACGGAAAATGGAGAAGGCATGGCCCCCCTCAAAGGACAAGCTGTGTGTAGGCTATATGTATGAGCAGTAGTCTCAGGCAATACTTTGAATACTATGTAAGCGTGGCTGAGTTTCGCAAATGAGAGTTGCACAAGGCCAGCTACCGGGCCATGGCCCTACGTCACTCCCATGGCAGTACCCCCCGGGACGATGGTAACCACCCACCTACTACCTTTTTGGTGGGCTGACGGGTGCTACACAATGTCCAAGGGTGACACAAGACTATGCAGGGCAGGGGCGTCCATCTTCCCTGAGTCGGGCACATGTTCCGGCCGCATACCCCATGTAAAATAAATACATTCGTCGGACACAAATGGATCTATTAACCACTTCATTACAATATTTTTTTTTTTTTCACCTTCAGGGGAATTCACTCAGCTTTTAAGAGCCCTGTCGGTCTTAGAGTGCGATATAGCCTTCATTAACCCATTCATTGAGAAAGATCGTCTGGTAGTTGCAGGAATAAAATCAATAGTGCTTCATCATCTTGAAGAGGTTAAACCGGTACCTCAGAATATATTAAATTCTATATCGTGTCACTTAGTGTAAGTTCGCAGACTAAAGAACAACTACAGAAATATCTGCATTTATGTCACAGGTGGTCCATATATCACAGTGCTTCAGGCACATTCCAAAATGTTTTGTGCAGTAAGTGGAGCAACTTTCTTTCTCCTTATGACGCACTCTCAGCTAAATAAACCCGTCTCTGGTGTTAACTAGAGATGTTCCGACCAAGAGGGAGTTAATGGTGACAGTACTGACATTCTCAGGCTACGCTGACGCACTCTCACCTGAATAAAATCGACTGGTGCTTGCTAGAATACAGTACGATAGTAATTCTGACAGAAACCAGAGAACAAAGCTCAGCTGCACCTTCTTCCCTCCTATGTAATTGGAGGTACAATCGCGGCCAAAAATACTGATCCATCTCATAGCGATACAACACGAGAGAGGGAGCAAGTACTTTCCAAATTTTGCGATGCATTCTTCAGGGTCCAACAGACTTTCCAGAATACTGTGTACGAGGCTCACAATTGTTCGACCAAAATGTGCAGAGAATATTATCCTCCACAAATGTACAATCACCCGCAAAAGCCAGTGTCTCTACTTACACTGTTATTTGAGAAATGCTTCCTTATCTTATTTAGTTCTCTTACTCTTCCCTACACTATTCTACCCTGCCATCTCCTTCTTGACCTAACTCAGCTATCCTATCATTCCCTACTTTACCCTTCTTTACCCTACTCACCTAGCTTACCTCTCCCTACCCTATCCTGTCCTGTCCTATATTATCCTGTCTTATCCTACTCAACCCGATCCCAAAATCTCTTACCTTACCCTATCCTACCCTACCCCTCCGTAGGCTACTCTCCCCTAAAATTTCTCCCATCTTACCCTGCTCCCTCTCTAATCCCACGGTTCCCTTCACTATAACATATATAACCCTTTCCACCCACTAATCACCCTCCCCTACCCTTTTCCCTGCCAGCCACTTCCCTACTCTGGTCAGGGTGTAGTTTGGAACACGGGTATAATCAAGTCATCATAGAGAGATAATAAACCACCACCAACCTCCTCTCCTGCCACCACAACTTGCGATATACGTCCTTAAGTAAACGCCAGTACGCGCCTCACATCCGTAATTCTTAGTCGGTGGGCCGCCGGGGGATTACGTAACACACATAGCAGCTTGTTGTCAGGCGCGTTAGCCCTCAGGAAGGAGACGGTGTGCATATTAACTCCTGCAGTTCAAGGATAAGCTTTTTATTATATTCTAACTACCAAAACGACGGGTACAAGGTTGGGGGTAAAAAGAGGGAGTGAATATTAACTGCTCAAATTCGAGGTCATCTTTTTGTATTTTAAATGGCTACCGATCTATCTATCTGTCTCTATCCATTCATCTATTTCTGCATGCCATCTTCCTCGTTAAAACATTACTTTCCTCTTCTCTCTTTCCCTCTCCATTTCCCAAAATTTTCTCCTTTACCTAAACACTGCTGTCTTTCCCTCCCTCTCAGAATGCTTCCTCCTTTATCTCTCTACTTTCTTACCCTCCCTCCTTCCCTGTGTGCTCTCCTTTACTTCTGGAATTTCTTTTCCTCTCTCCCTCCCTAATTACCTGTGTTCTTTACTCTTCCTCCCTCCCTCCCTTACGTGCCCTCAGTTTCATCTCTCCATTTTTCCGACCTCCCTCCTTCCCTCCCTTTACCTGTTCTTTCCTTCACATCTCTTCCTTCCTCCTCCCTACACGCCCTCTGTATTAAAATCGACATTCTCTCCCTCCCTCACTCCCTACAAGGAATCTTCCTCATCAAACCACTGCCCCTCCTCCTTCCTTCCCTCCCTCCCTCCCTCCCTCCCTCCCTCCCTATATTTCATCTCCATCCATATCAAGGGAGTGATGGTGGGCTATGAAAAATTTTGACATAGGGAACCCTGTGAAACCTGAGATAAATATATAAATCCTGGTCGTAACCCCATTCAAGTTCGCTCTGATGCTACACAAATCAAAGATACCTAAGTCTGTATGTGAAGGGTGACTGAAGCATCAACGTCACGAAGTAATGAACGGTGACTGAAGTACTAATGAAAGGTGACTGAAGTGCTAATTAACGGTGACTGAAGCACTAATTAACGGTGACTGAAGCACCAATTAACGGTGACTGAAGTACTAATTAACGGTGACTGAAGTACTAATTAACGGTGACTGAAGTACAACGGTAATTAACGGTGATTGAAGTACTAATTAAAGGTGACTGAAGTGCTAATTAACGGTGATTGAAGTACTAATTAACGGTGATCGAAGTACTAATTACCGGTGACTGAAGCACTAATTAACGGTGACTGAAGTACTAATTAACAGTGACTAAAGTACTAATTAAGTGACTAAAGTACTAATTAACGTGACTGAAGTACTAATTAACGGTGACTGAAGTGCTAATTAACGAAGACGTGCACTAATTAACGGTAACTGAAGTACTAATTAAGTGACTAAAGTACTAATGAACGGTGGCTGAAGTACCAATATGTCACTAAGTAATTATCATCACTACTTTTGCGGGGTTTTAGGGCGTACAATTATGGAAGCTCCTTAACTCCACTTCCTTACCGACTTATTTTTGGATGCGCCTGGCTAATATCGTTTTTTACGTTATTTACGCATAGTAAGATGATATTAGAATGATTTGAATAACACAGATGTCGATGGTTATAAACAAAATAAACTGCTTAGGAAGAGGTGTTAGGGAACTTCCTTCACCGACGAAATACAGGCCTTAGTCTCTCTATTTAAGGGGAACAGAGTTAAATATTTTAGGATTCACTGCTCTAAACTCTCTCTCTCTCTCTCTCTTTCCATTTCATATACAACTCAACTCTACCTTCCCTCCCCTCTCGACCCCTCCCTCCCAAGGCCAGGGTGGGGATTGGCGGGGAGTAGGGATGGAGAGTGGGGGATGGGGAGTGGGGAGTGGGTGGGAGGGGGGTGGGGTGGGGAGTGTAGGAGGGGGTGCAGCGGTGTGGGTGCAATTATATACCAATCTGGTGAAACACAGACTACCTGACAGCCACCGAACCGTGTCCACACCACACCCCATCATACACATACATACATGACACACACACACACACACACACACTGTAAACACAAGGAGACCGGGAAAGTATGATGTAATCGGAGATGGAATGGAGGGAGGGAAAGGAAGAAGGACTGGATGGAGTGACGGAGATGGCAGGGGAAAATGGAAGGGAAGGAAGGAAGAAGGAATGTAAGAAAGGATGGACAGAGAGAGTTAGGCTGGTTAGATGAAGACAACTGACATGGAGGGAGGAGGAGAAGGAAAGACGATGGGAGGAAGAACGAATGCTAAGGATCACATGAAAAGAACAGACTCATCAGAAAAGAAAGAAGTGAAGCAGCATCTCCCCATATTAATATTTCTCGAGTAAGAGGGTAAGATGGCAGTCTTCATTAAGCCCTTCAGTACGAGATCTTTCCTACGCCGTAAAAATGTCTAACAGCAGCAGGAGTACATTAAAGCCATCCTCATAGGGAAAGTGTTGTAACTGTTGAGTAACCCCGGTCTGTTTGGCCGAGCAGACCCAACAACCGTAGACAAGCAACCCCTCCTGCATTGATCCTATGTTCTCTTGCGGTAGACAGCGTCTAGCCACAGCAGCGAGACGCTGGGAAAAATATGGAGGTTTGGTTTCCGGATGGACGCTACATTTGCGTCTCCACTCAGTTGAGTAGGGCATCACAGTAAGTTCTACACCACCCCGTTATTTCGTTATATGGTTACCACCCAGCGTTGTAACTGGTTTCCTGTGTTACAAAAAACCATTAGGCTTGTCACTCAGTGCAGAGCCACCTGAAAAGAAAAGTAGGGTAAAAAAAGGTGAAAGGAAGAATGGGAGAAATAGGAAAGAGCGGAGGACAGACAAAGGAAAAGAATGACGAAGGCGAAGGAAGATGAAGGCAGCACTACATCAAGTGAATGGATGATGGTCGCCACCACCTACCACCAAGTGAAAGGGTTAAAGGCAAGAGTGTGAAAATTATGTGGGAATACCACAAATAAAATGGCGCCAACCTCACACCCCAGGGGGTTAACCTCGTGAACAGGGTGACGTTGTACCCCTGATAATATTCCTTCTGCTTTAGTTCGTTCACTTTAATTTGGCGTACATTTTTCGTCCTTATGCTGCCTGTTTCACGTAGCTTTGTGGCGGAATAGCTTAACATCATTTCTACAGCACTTCTTCGTGACCGGCATCATATTCTAGGGTTATTCTACTGCCACAATTCATTACGAAGGTAGATAGATGGCCATTTTACGCCTAGTTAAAGTGAACTGAGTATAGTCGATACAGTATTATTAAACTAAGGAAGGAATTCTGGCAGCAAAGAGGTTGATGGAGGCTATATCTAACTCATCCATTTCCAAAAGTGAATCGTATAGAGACAGTAAAGGTAAAATAAGAAATACGTCATTGGACTGAAGGGGTTACTGAAGGCTAAATCTGATCAATCCATTTGGAAAAGTTTCTCCTAAATCTGAAAAAAACTATATGGAGATAGCTATCTATCTATCTATATACCTAGGCTGCTTCCCCCAAGGAAAGGGAGATAGCAACAATGAAAAAAAAAAAAAAAAACTCAGGCTAGAGAGGTTGAAGAAAGCATTACTAAACCAATCCATTAAAAAAAAAAAGTCTCTCCTAAATCTGTATATAATATGAAAAAAACTGAATAACATCGTATGTGGACAGTAGAAATAAAATAATATACTGTATACATTATAGGATTTGAAGGGATTAATGGAGGAATTCAAAATGTCTGTCCTGAAGTAGAATAGAATCATGAGGGGAAAAGAAAAGAAAAAAAAAAAGTCAAGAATACGTCCTGGTACTGAAGGTGTTAATGTCAAGAACGTCGAGGTGCTGTGACCTGACCCCAAGACACCCGTGACCTTTTGCAACCACTGGAATACCTGACACTCCCTGGCGCTTGTCTGCACCCTTACTGTGTGTGTGTGTGTGTGTGTGTGTGTGTGTGTGTGTGTGTGTGTGTGTGTGTGTGTGAAGGAAAGAACCACCTGGACAGACTGTATACCTTGTCCCCTCCAAAGAAAGTTGACCGGAAAAAGGTCAATATCAAGAATCGCTTTTCCAAGATGCCTGGCTACACTGCACTTGAAACAGTGTAGGTCATAAGCTGTAGGAGCGGCTGACTGGAGAATACAGTACCGGAGTTGACCAGCTGTGTAGAGGAAAGGCTTAAAGTATCTGTTAACTCTAGCACTAGAGAGCTGAACAGAAACGATAACAAAATGTGTAGCTAGACGAAAGCTACAAGTTCATCGCGAAGGAATATCTACATACAGAGTTCGAAACAGGAGTGACCGGAGTGGCTGCAAGAAAAGAGATGTGCAACACTGCGGTGAAGAGAGAGAGGCTGAACGGAGCCATGGAAGAGATGATTTAGGGAATGGTTTCGACTCCTCACTGCTTAATGGGGACACACACACACACACACACACACACACACACACACACACACACACACACACACACACACACACATTTTATATATTTATATAATATACATACATGTACCAGTGGCATTAGCTGCGTTAGAAGGAACAAAAAAAATTATGCTTAAATGATGACACGAGGTATTCAACACATAAAAAGTTTAAACGCCACCAATGTTGAAGAAACAGACGAAAGGAGAGAAAAAATACGGAAAGGAAAAATGGTGCAGGACATACTGAGAGGCCATCACCAAGACGAGGGCCAAGGGTGGTGTTGCTTGTGATCGTTTCCCTGAGTCGAGTGTCATGATGACTTTTTATATTACTTGGAAATTTTGCGTATCCTGTGCTATCCATGTAGTGTGGTGTTGATAGATACAGGAATAAGTGTATGTGTAGATGAGTATGCTGAACTACTCTCCAGGCTACTGAGAAAATGACAATACTCAAGTAAGGATGATAGCCAGGGTCTGAATCCTAGGTACTAGTGAAACAGTAACTCCAGCTCTCCCTATCACTAGCTTTCCATCCACCTTGGGAGTACTGCCCTATTCGACTGGTACTACAGCCTCCTCTTTGGTGTGTGTGTGTGTGTAATTCACCGGGTCGGTCAGGATCACTTGATGGTCGCGATCGTCAACTTTTACCCTCCCGGAAGGGAGCTGAGAGCTCATATAGTCCGATCTAAGGGCAAGGCTGTGACCTTCACACACGCACACACCCGTCCCCTTGCTCAAGGGGGACAGTAACCACCCACTTCGTCAGTGAAACTTTTCGCAACCTGAGCGAGGCGCGAACTCCCGTCCACCAGTTGGCAAGCGGGAACGTTACCACTGCACCAGCGAGCGGTGTGTGTGTGTGTGTGTGTGTGTGTGTGTGTGTGTGTGTGTGTGTGTGTGTGTGTGTGTGTGTATTCTGTGGCTGTCTATGTGTGTAAAGTGACTGCCGCGGTGGTGTACTGTCTATGTTAAAGGTAAAGAGTGTCGTCGTAGCCAGCGTGAAGGTTGTGGTGTGGTGGGGAAGAGGGAGGAGGTATGGTGTGGAGGGGAAGAGGGCGGCATCACTGAGAAGGGAAAGGGGGGTTTATGTGGTGTGGTGTGGTGTGGTGGGGACAGTGGTGAAGGTGGTCATGCTGTGGAAGTGCGGAAGGAGGGTGTGGAAGGGGAAGGAGAGAGAGAGGGCAGTGGTGTGGAGAGGGATGAGTGCGAGAGAGAGTGATAGTGTGGTGTAGAAGGGGAAGATGGTGGTGGTGGTGTTGTGTTGTAGAGGAGACTAAGGGGGAAGGGGAGATTGGTGGAGTACTGCGGTGGGGAGGGCTGTCTTGTGGTTGAGGGGAAGGGGAGGTGAGGGGACGAAGTGCTGTTAAAGAGAATGGAGTGCGGTTAACCCTCGTAGTTGACGTGGATAATTAATGCAACCCAAGTGATGCAACCACACTATACGTCTGCTCCTGTCCGTGAATATTACATACACCTGTGCCACATACACCAAGACGCGTTTTTCTCAGATGCAGAAAATTGTCTGGTGTTATTCAGAACGAAATACGGAAGTAAGCGTGTCGCCTAGAATCGGTAAACAGTAAGGTACCCCTTGCTGACGCAGCCTGACGTCAAGTAATTTTCTTAGCAAATCTCAGCTGCTATTTATTATCAGGTTTTGCTATATTTCCACTGGTAATTTGCAAAAACCCCTGCTGTGAAAGGCTTTGTATCGATCTGGCAGTCTATTTATCTATCTTTGTCCATCTTTCTGTCTGTCTATCTATCTATCTATATTCAGAGAGAGAGAGAGAGAGAGAGAGAGAGAGAGAGAGAGAGAGAGCGTTTATGTAGAGACAAAGACAGACAAAAAGAGACTGACTGTTAGACTGACTGACGAAGGTGTGTGTGTGTGTGTGTGTGTGTGTGTGTGTGTGTGTGTGTGTGTGTGTGTGTGTGTGTTGAGTGGCTCTGAGGGGGGGGGGAAGTTGGGGATACACAGCAGCCTCTCCCCTCCCCCAGTCTCCCCAACACAGCCATCTCTACACACCACCAATGTGTAGGGGTAAACGAGAAGGAAGGTTAGGCCAGTCGCTAGGGCCCCCACCAGCCCACTTCCAGTCTTCAAAAACTCCTACGGTATTCTCGGGTTGGCGATATTAAAACTGAGTGCACGAAGGGATGCGAGAGGACAGACGCACTTCCGAATATGTATTTCGTATTTTTGCTACCACGAGATGATTCAATTAATTTTCAGAGAGACTTTTCAGACTGGAGGAGTGAACTTTAGCCTTCACTGACCTCCTCACTACTTCAGATCTGTCGAAAACTGAGTAAAATCGTCTGGATGGCAAGAAAAGCGAAGAAATGCGTCACCGGATTCAAGGACTTAAAACCAGATAAGGTGTTGATGTAGGCAGACCCCATGCTGTGCCTCTGGGGGTGATTTATGGTGGGTTTAAGACGTGGTTGGGTTAAAACATTCGGATCTACACGCCGGTTTAACTAATGGACAAGAGGGGAGTCACTTTAATCCAGTCACAGATGTGGGTTTAATATCGGTCCCACTCCACCATCTTCCTCGCTCTAAAGGCCCCTGTGATTCACCCTCAGCTGAATAACATCGCCTGGGGTCAGCTGGAATTAAGTATAGGGAAGATGACACCATTTGGGGATAATTACTGTTATCATTAATACGGTCCCAATTAACCTTCTCATGCCCGTGTCAACTCTAACGCTCTATTCCAGTTAACACAAACAGTTTTATTCAGCTGAGAGGGAGTCACAGGAGCCTAAGAGTGTTAATCTGGTTGCTGGCGTCTGGGCCGTATTCTTACTGGATATTTCGTAACATCTCTTCCTTAGCGATTTAGTTTGTCTTACTGCTAACCTCAGTATTCCCTTACATGTTACCGATGGAAACTATACAAACGATAAAAGCGATAAAAGTGATACACATGAGGCTATTAAGACCCAATATGCAAATAAATAGCTGATGTGGAGATGCTACGGAGTCCCCTTTGCTAAGAGTACGGTTATATATCATACCTGGCAGAATGAAATCGTCTGGGGATAGCAAGATTAAAATGAAGAAAAGAAATGTCCTCTAACTAAAGGGTTTAAAACATCGGTACTGCCAACTCTTCATGTAGGCCAGTTCTCGGTCTACCCCTCCTCCTCCTCCTCCTGATAATTCTCCAGGTAAGAGCTTGTTCTCGGTTAACCTCTCCCCTTCTCCTTGCCAACCCACCAACTAGTCCACTCTAGGTTAATGCATACACAATCTACGCGTCAGCTCAGTGAATGGACAAGGGATCATGCCTTAATCTGGCCACAGGTGTATTCTACGTTACCTGTCAGTCCTACGTCACCGGTCTCCATTAATTGTCTGCTTGGGACCTCCATTACCCATTTAGGTGGTATGGAAAGCTAACAACAGATGATTTCTGGTTATGGGGAGAAGAATGTTGGAGGGAAAGAGGGAAACGGCGTGCAAGTAGTTTCGCGACGTAATTAACTAAGGTCTTTTTCATACTCCTTTACCAGTTCTACGTTAACAGCTGCAGTCTATAAAAACATCTATCCATCCATCTATCGATCTATCTATCTATCTATCTGGTGCGCGTCCCCAATCAGTAGCTCAAATTACCATCAACGATAGTTAATATATCATGAAATTTCCTCATTTCACTACCCCCCCTCTCTGTTTCTCTTTCTCACACACACACACACACACACACACACACACACACACACACACACACACACTCAGAATGCCGATATATTGGTACCATCAGGTATTGAATCGCGTCACAACAGCTTTATTAAATAGTTCCAGATACTCAACGGTAAAGTGTCATTAATATAACTGGTATGCTTCTGCC
The DNA here is from genome assembly GCF_032717465.1 of Coenobita brevimanus. NCBI lineage: Eukaryota > Metazoa > Arthropoda > Malacostraca > Decapoda > Coenobitidae > Coenobita > Coenobita brevimanus. Next base: position 1,211,129 of record NC_137017.1, on the reverse strand, counting down.
AATAACTATACCACATATAACTAAATACGGCAGTGTTCTCTCTCTCTCTCTCTGCGAATATATATGTGTGTGTGTGTGTGTGTGTGTGTGTGTGTGTGTGTGTGTGTGTGTGTGTGTGTGTGTGTGTGTGTGTGTGTGTGTGTGTATGTGTGTGTGTGTATGTGTGTGTGTGTGTGTGTGTGTGTGTGTGTGTGTGTGTGTGTGTGTGTGTGTGTGTGTGTGTGTGTGTGTGTGTGTGTGTGTGTGTGTGTGTGTGTGTGTGTGTCAAATACTCTCAACTGCTAACTTAACGTTGCAAAATCGTCTAATTTATCTTGAGGAAAATTTAGCAGGTTTGGAAATATCACCACCACCACCACCGCCGCCGCCACCACCACCACCACCACCACCACCACCACCACCACCGCCGCCGCCGCCGCCAACATCATAATCATCAAAAATTCCCTATTTATATGAGCCGGGAACATCTCGAAACAACAGTATCTCTGTATTTTCAGGATATGAAGCAGTTAAGAGAAACAGCAAACAAATCCAGGCACCATATACACCATTCGTGTGACAAAGGAGGCACGAGGCAGCTTGCACCACAAATGCAGGGAGGTGGAAAGGTCCTATCTTACACCATGAAAAAAATAAAAACTAAAATGAAATGCAAAGTATTATAGTCTCCAACTGCCGTCAGTCTGAATTATGTTTTAGGGCATACAGAAAAGACAAGGGTAATTTCTCGACTCGCTCCCCACAAACACACTCAGGGATATAAACTACGCTCACAAAAAGGGAACACTGTGAAAATACACAAATAAGCTGAATAACTACTGAATACATAATGAAGTGCATCGCTAAAGCACGGGCTCTTGAAAGAGACTCAATTTTCTGTTAACTAAATGAACCATAAATATAGTGTTTAATTACTGAATACATAAACAAAAACGTCAAAGTTCTCACAAGACACTATTACTTCCTTCTATTGAGATATTCCAGATCCTTCCTGTTTATTTCTGAAACATCTAGCACAAATATTCTAAATAAAATAAACAGAAGATGTAGAATACCTGGAATATCTGCATCATTATTCATTTAATATCAATTCTTAATCAACGAAGAAGATTTAGGCCAAAAAAAAATCTGAAATTACTTAAACACCTGAAATTATTTAAACTAATTATTCAGTATTGTGTGTGTGTGTGTGTGTGTGTGTGTGTGTGTGTGTGTGTGTGGAAAGAGAGAGTTTAAACGCCACATGGACCCAGAATCGGACATGGCGCTCTGTCACGCCTCCCTGTCTTCAGAGCCTCTCTCTCTCTCTCTCTCTCTCTCTCTCTCTCTCTCTCACTTGGTCATCCTTTTCACTTACTGGCTTGCAAAGTCAGGATGGCTGTAGATGACAAATGGTTAAAAAGTTGACGCCAGGAAGGCAAAACGATTGAAAATTTTGCTAGGTAAGAAAGATGCTGTGATTAGGTAACAGGTAAACTAGGAAGGTTGAGACTGAAATGCTTGGAAGGTTAGAAAGACGTCAGGGTTTAGGAAGGTGGCATGATTGGGAAGGTAGTAAGGTATGAAAATCGGCAAGGGTAGGGACATGGTAAGGCTGGGAATAAGGTAAAGAGATTAGGAAGATCATAATATGCTGTTTTGGAAATTAGAGAGGTTAGGAGGGTGATGAGAATGGCCAGGTGATAAGGCAGGTATTCTCTCAGGTGAACAGTTATTTCCATGTCTAACTTGCATAATACAGCTAAGTGTTTCCATAGCAACAAATGGGATTGATGAAAAAGTATACGAACGTATATAATCACTAGAGAGCAAAGACTTCTCCCAGTAAAATCTTTGTCGGTATTCTCGTCGGGTAAGGAAGCTCCCTAACACCCTTTCTTAAGCGATTTAGTTTGCTTATTACACCTTACTGTCCTCTTCTGTGTTATGTAAATCCTTCTCATATCGCCTTACTTTACGTACATAACATGCAAAAGGATATTAACCAGCCATATCGAATAATAAATCAAAAAAGGTGAGGTGTTAGGGGCAGATGTGTTAGTTCATTCCATTACAACAGGTCTCCCCAGCTTGTAATAAAAACGTCTAAGGGTGAATAGAAAGAATTTTATAAAGAGGTGGAAGGAGTTGAGAGTCTTGCTAATCCCTTAACTAATATTAATTTCTCCTAAATTAAGTACAAATGACTAATGGAAGCAAAAATAAAATCACACATCATATCATTATCATCATCATCATCACAAAAAATATAAGCAATACCCAAAATTCTCGGTTGGAAAACGTACAATATTTTTTACTCATCTCGCAGTCTGTCTACAAACTCATTACTCATCCAGGAAGTGTGGTAAGCGGCCGCGTCACAATCTCAGGCTCCTGTGACTCACTCCCAGCTGAATAAAATCGTCTGGCGATTGACGGAGTGGGGTACCAACGATGTCCCCACCATGAGAAGGTCTAATGGTGAGTGTATAAACAAACAGGTTAATTCGACTTCTTTTTCTTTCCTCGGTTCTAGTATATTTTGGGGTTTTTGAAATATTTTTTTCGTTTTTTTTTTTTTGGTAATACTCTCGGTCGAACAAAATCGTCTGGAATTAGTCGGATTATCGTAAAAAAAAAATTGTCCCGATCAAGAGAAGGTTAATATCCCTCTAAATATTACTTACTGAATCTACCCTTTAATATTACTGATTCTACCCTTTAATATTACTGAATCTACCCTTTAATATTACTGAATCTACCCTTTACTATTACTAAATCTACCCTTTACTATTACTGAATATACCCTTTAATATTACTGAATATACCCTTTAATATTACTAAATCTACCCTTTAATATTACTGAATCTACCCTTTAATATTACTGAATCTACCCTTTAATATTACTAAATCTACCCTTTAATATTACTAAATCTACCCTTTAATATTACTGAATCTACCCTTTAATATTACTAAATCTACCCTTTAATATTACTAAATCTACCCTTTAATATTACTCAATCTACCCTTTAATATTACTCAATCTACCCTTTAATATTACTCAATCTACCCTTTAATATACTGAATCTACCCTTTAATATTACTGAATCTACCCTTTAATATACTGAATCTACCCTTTAATATTACTGAATCTACCCTTTAATATTACTGAATCTACCCTTTAATATTACTAAATCTACCCTTTAATATTACTGAATCTACCCTTTAATATTACTTACTGAATCTACCCTTTAATATTACTAAATCTACCCTTTAATATTACTCACTGAATCTACCCAGCCATCGGACGAGGAGGCTGTACAATCTACCCCTTCAGGACGATGACAATTTAATTTTTTCCCTGTCAATTTCAAGACGATTTTACTCAACTGAATTAAATGGAAAAATAAAACCTATATCTGAACCCTCTAGCTAAAATAAATAAATAAATAAATCGCGGAGGGAGATGCGCTTGGAACCCTCCCACAAAATTCGGACACGGGTTCAAGGGATTAGTTAGCAAAATTAATCAATAAGGAAGATGTGCTTGGAACCCTCCCACAAAATTCGGACATGGGTTCAAGGGGTTCATGAGCAAAATAAATCGCTAAGAAAGATATGTTCGGGCGCCTCCTCAGCTCACAAAAACAGGAAGTCGTGATGCGAAAGGGATTAGCGTCTTCCCTGTTCTCAAGGTCAGGTGGGCAGACAGGTAGAAAGGCCAAGGAATACACCTGGATTCACTGAGGTTCTTAGGTGGTTTATAAGATCTTGAAGTAGTGATGAGAGTTACCTAGTGTCGTGTGTGTGTGTGTGTGTGTGTGTGTGTGTGTGTGTGTGTGTGTGTGTGTGTGTGTGTGTGTGTGTGTGTGTGTGTGTAAAAAGATGGGTAAAGTTACAGTGAAAGAATGGGGAAAGTTACAGTGAAACGATGGGGAAAGTTACAGTGAAAGGAAGGGGAAAGTTACAGTGAAAGGAAGGGGAAAGTTACAGTGAAAGGAAGGGGAAAGTTACAGTAAAAGGAAAGGTAAAGTTACAGTGAAAGGAAGGGGAAAGTTACAGTGAAAGGAAAGGTAGTGAAGTTACAGTGAAAGGAAGGGTAAAGTTACAGTGACAGGGAAAGGGAAAGTTACAGTGAAAGGATGGGGAAAGTTACAGTGAATGGAAGGGGAAAGTTAGAGTGAAAGGAAGGGGAAAGTTACAGTAAAAGGAAAGGTAAAGTTACAGTGAAAGGAAGGATAAAGTTACAGTGAAAGGAAGGATAAAGTTACAGTGACAGGGAAAGGGAAAGTTACAGTGAAAGGAAGGGTAAAGTTACAGTGAATGGAAGGGGAAAGTTACAGTGAAAGAAGGGGAAAGTTACAGTGAAAGGAATGGAAGGGAATTGTAATGTATTTTAACTTCACAGACATCCTTACTCCTATTTAGCTCGACTGATAGCCAAGTGTGGTCAGATTTGAGGGTCGATTTACTAGTAACCAGGGAGACTCATTCCTACCTCTTAACTAGGAACCAAGGAGACTCAATCCTACCTCTTAAATAGTAACATAGAAGACTCATTCCTACCTCTTAACTAGTAACCAGGGAGACTCATTCCTACCTCTTAACTAGTAACCAGGGAGACTCATTCCTACCTCTTAACTAGTAACCAGGGAGACTCATTCCTACCTCTTAACTAGTAACCAGGGAGACTCATTCCTACCTCCTAAGGCTCACTGACTGCCATGGAAGAGTGACTCAATATTAAAGTTGTGGGTCAGTTCAATCAGGTGAAAACAAACCTACTATAATTACCTAAAACCAACTACGGTATAATTTCCTTAAACTTGCAATAATTACCTAAAGTTTTCTATAATTCACTTAAACCTACCATAATTCACTTAAACCTACAATAATTACCTTAAATGTTATAATTACCGTATACCTACTATAATTACCTATTATAATTAACTTAAATCCGTCTAATTACCTTAAAACTACTAAAATTACCTTAAACCTAAAACTCCCTTAAATCTGCTATATTTACCATAACCTACAATAACTACTTTCGGTCTAACATACCTCAGACCTATAATTACCATGAATCGAATTTGATTACCTTAAATCTACAGTAACTACCTTAAATATACTATAATTATAACCTACTATAATTACCTTCCTAAAATTTTCATGATTATATCGTGGAGAAATCAATCACTCGCAGACACACGTTACTCAAGTTTCGTTATCTTTTAATTATCTTCAGAAAAAAATGGGAGGATTAATAATTTCCTAACTACAGAAATATATCCTCAATAGTTCCTTTACAAAGACTCGAAAATGTCAAAACCTATGGAGATCTTCACATGCTATAGTTCTTTCACATTAACTTGGCCTAAATTTTCATCCTTTTGCACCATATTTCACGTAGCTAAGTGGCAGAAACGAAAACAAGACGCAATACATCGTAATAATAGCACATCTTCGTGACTAGCATTATATCCTAGTGTAAATCTATTGGTACAACTTAACATTCGAGATGGAAGCATGGCAATTTTAGGCCAGGAGTAATAAGAGTATAACCTGTGATATTGAAGTGGGTTGGAAGGGTTGAAAGTTCGCTACCTTATTTCGGATCACGTAAAACTAATTAATCGAACCTAATTGTACTTGGCCGTGGCTATAATCGACACAGAGGAGTATGGTGAACAGTGTGTGTGGCGTGTGGAGTGCCTACCCCATATGCACCATAACCAACCACATTAGTACTCACAGCGAGATATCTTTTACCTCCATCATCTTCATTACCTTCAATTAGGGAAACTTTGGGGGGCTTTTGGTCATATGGTGTCTCTCTCGGATGTCGCGTGGCTTCTAGGGTGTGTACGATATTGCAGTCTACATGTAGTACACACACACACACACACACACACACACACACACACACACACACACACACACACACACACACAATCCAACTTTTTATGCGATATTCAACATTATTCAACTTATGCTGGCATGCCTGCACCTCGCAAGCTGCTGAAACTCTGCAACCTTTGGTCAATCTAAAACTTACAAAAATACATACATGCAAACACACATCTATCTATCTATATTCATATATTTCATGCGAGAGAGAGAGAGAGGGGGGGGCGGGAGGGGGGTAACAGAGAAGTGGTAGTGAGAAAGTTCAGCCTTGCATTTTACTATTATTAGAAACAGAGATAAAAAGTGGAAATCCAGCTTTTAAGTGTGCCAACAAAAAATTGGATATATTGTTGGATATATCTGTTGGCGACGCAGACATGAAGGCGTGACGGCAGGGTTGTTTTGAGAAGCACGAACGAGCTGGTAATTGAGGAAGGCAATACGGAACTAAACCCGTCAACAACAGCAAAAATAATCTGCGTGGCTGCCAGTTTCGAGCATCATCTTACTTCCTGTGTTTTCCTGACGAGAACTTGAAATGTTAAGTGATACTCCAGATACTAAACACACTTCCGTCAAATCTATATAGGGATGGAGGATACCTACTCAGAAAAATGTATGTGTAAAATAAAATACATATGAAACTTACGAGTAGACTTTAGTGGTCAATGGTGAAAACTGGGCTTCAAATACAAACACAATACCAGTAGAAATTTACCCTCTAGAAGCTCATTGACCATTCGCTGAGCCTAATAAAATTATCCATCGGTAACTTGAATACCTGGGTAATGAGGGATAGTGCATGAGTTGTATGTGGATATATTTATCTCTGGATCTATCATAGTTATAAGTTACAGAAACCGTCTTCAGAGAGCAAAAATAAAATATAAAGCACTATCTAGGGCTGAAAGGTTACTGATAGCGAAAGATAAGGTGTTGAAGTGGATAGCAAGAGGTGTATAATGTGCAAAGCTTAAAACCATGTATAACCAAAACAATGCAAGGTTTATATTATGAACACTGGTGGATCTATACCACGTTTAGAGTTAATATACATTTTTATCCTCTATAAAACCGAAACAACAACCCTGTATATAGTGTAATTGCAAATGAGAAGAGACAGTTACTGACCCTCCTCTCCCCCTCTCTCTCTCACTTCATTGCTACACACCTAATCCCCGGGTTTATTCAAAGTGGCCGTGACAATGTCGTCCCCCTCGCCACACAATTATCCTTCCACTCCTCTCTCTCTCTCTCTCTCGTCCTTCCTTCTCCAAGACACCAGTATCACTTTCCTTTCCTGTTTCCTACACTTAATCAACTTAGACTCTCTCTCTCTCTCGTCCTTCCTTCTCCAGCCACCAGTATCACTTTCCTTTCCTGTTTCCTTCATTTCAACTTACAGGTACAGGAAGACGCTCGCATCTTAAATAACATCTTCACCTTCACCAAACTCCACTATAATCTTCACCATTATTTCTTTTCATTTACAAGACAGACCTTCACCTCTTCACTACGATACGTCCTTAGCAACTTCCATTAGGTGACTTATCTTTTAATTTTCCTCTTCTTATTACCTCATGATTTTATTCGACTTGGGACAGACCTCCAGTAGTAGTAGTAGTAGTAATAGTAGTAGTAGTAGTAGTAGCTGTTGTTGTTGTTGTTTTTTTTGTTGTTGTTGTTATTGCTGTTTGTAAATTGGTTAATGAAGGCCATATCCAACGCCCTTATTTCAAAAGTTTCTCCACATTCAAATATAATCGCCAGGTGACAGAAACAATAAACTAAAAAAAAATACCAAATTAAAGTGCTAATGTATTCATTTCACTTTTTTTTTTTTTTTTTTTTTTTTTTTTGAGAGAGAAATTTCCTGTGGTAAGGAGGCCAAGAACAACTTTTCAGATGATCCGCTCGTGCTTACATGCAGGTAATCATTCAGTAAAGTTTAAATTTAGAGTGTTTATTATTCAGCAATCATCCTTCCTCCTATCACTCTATCTGGGTCATGTCGATTTGGGATGGCGAAAGATAATGATTTTCTGTTGTAAACTTCCTGATTGATGGCCCTATTTACCTCCACCAACGAAGTTGGAGGAGGTTATGTATTCACCTATGTTTGTTTGTATATCACACAATATCTCCAGAAGTTCTCTATGAATTTCAATGAAATTCTGTGGAAGGGTGGGCCAAGGGCCAAGAAAGAAATGATTAAATTTGGGGGGCGGATCCGGAATTGGATCCTATGTATTCCGCCCAATATCTCCAAAAGTTCTCAATGAATTTCAATAATATTTTGTGGAAGAGTGGGCCACGGGTCAAGGAACAATTGACTAAATTTGGGGGCGGATCCGGAACCTATATATTCCACACAACATCTCCACGGATTCGCATCCTTTTTTAATGGCACTGGCACTGGCGGTGGTATGCGCTCTCAGTGCTTTCTAGTTCTACTATATTCTTACCACTGCCTAATGATTTAATTCAGCTCATGGAAGATCACAAGGAGTAATGGGGTTAATGAGGTGAATGATGATAATATAGACGATTATCCCTGTAGAGTGGCGCGGAGAAATATCAAGGCCTCACAGTTGGCTGCTTGGAGGTATGATGTATCTGCATTCGGTAATGTATGCATGAATATAACATTTTTTTTTTCTTCGTTTTTAATCCTACACACCTTTATGACTTTCCATACTTGCGAAAATTTATTTCAGCAGCCCTACAATACTTAGATAAATATACAGGCAAATATACGGTAAAATTCGCCTGTTCCACTGTCCGTTAACTCTGATTTCAAGGTGGGAATAATGTCGAAGTAATAATATCCACGTCGTCCCTGCGCATCAAAAAAAGATAGATAGATAGATAGATAGATAGATAGAGAGAGAGAGAGAGAGAGAGAGAGACGCAAAAAGCTGGAAACTCTTATTATCGCAATCTCAACGCCAAGCACTTGTGTTGCAAGCACCCTCGTCCCTCCCACGGCACGGTGAGGATAACACTGTACCTGATCTGTCCTTTCTCCTTTGATCTGAGTCCTTTCAGAGATTAAAAGGTATTGCTCTAACTCTTTCCTTTACTTTAAAACATCAAAAATCGTTCTAAGATCATGATGATGATGATGATGATGATGATGTACTACAGCTGCAGTGACAACATTCCGCACTATCAAACATATACCTAAGATGCAGGAAAAATATCTCGAGGAAAATCGCTTAGTACAAACTGCGCCTAAAATCAGTTTGCCCATAACCTACACCTACTTAACATCTATAAGCACTTGTTATTGTGGGTCCAGGCTCAACTGAACGTGAACCCAGTAGACTGCAGGTTGAACTTGCCCTCATCCCCCAGCCCACCATCCTTCTTTCGGGGGATGGGGAGGGGTTGAAGCCGCTCTCTTTCAACAGTCCACCATCCTTTCAAGAGATAGGGAGGATGCTGAGGGACGTTATATAACCGGGGCGCTCCACTGCCTGGCTATATCAGTGTCACCACATGAAGGGGACCCTCTCCAGCACCCAGCGGTAAAACAGAAGCCACCAGATAAATATGCGCCAGATCCTGATGTTGGATGATGTGCCGAGAGGAAATCCGCTTATTACTCTTAAATATCTCATTCTAACGCACCAGATGCCAAAACAATCGAAGTGGCTTAAAACTTATTACAACTGGATCTCCACGTCTTCAGTACCATGCAGTGTTCTCTCTCTCTCTCTCTGCTTCCGCCAGATAACTATACCGGTACTCAGGTTAGTGGAGGCCTCTCGCAGGGAAGCGGTTAACATTAGGGGCCGGGGAGACAATAGTGCGTTTACGGTAACCTGACAAAGAGTACTCACCCTCTTCAGCTTGACTAAGGGCCAAATGTAGTCAGACTGGAGGATCGCTTTGACTAGTAACCAAGGAGAACTATCCCTACCTCATAACCAAGGCTCGTCGAATGTCACGTAATCATGACTTAATAGTGAAGTTCTGGGAGTGGCCCCGTTCCGTCAGATGAAAACTAACGTACTAATATTCTTGTAAATGATCGTAGTATTACCACCTCCATTACGATGAAGATTTAGAGTCTACAGTATTATATTCTTGCTACCGATATACGATTTTAGTCAGCCTAAGGGAGACCTGATATAGTAAAGGAGTTATATAATTTCTCACCCCGTAATAAACATGGTCTTCCTGAACTAGAAAAATAAATCAAAATAAATCAGTAACTAATAAGTCATACGACATCAAGAATATGATAAAGACGACATTGTATTGAAGCTGGTACCCCTTCAATCCGATGACGCACTTTTCAATTCAACGTCATTCCCGCCAATTAGACGATTTTATTCAGCTTCTCGAACCGCAGGGGTTACACACAGCCTTCCTTGAGCTGAGTGAAATCGTCTGGAAGCAGCAGGAACACAGTGGAAAAAGACGTGCTCGGGTTGAAGGGGTTAAGGTAAAATCTGACTTGCCATATCGTGTCTTGATATTGTCTTAGAGATCAGGCTGGGTGTTGGATAGGGACGCCTTCATGTGGTGGCATCGATGTTACCAGACTGCTCCACTGCCTGGTTACACAAATGTCTCTCAGTTACCTCTCTATCCCCCGAAAGGAGGATGGTGACCTTCACAAGGGCAACTTTGGTTCACTATAGTCACATCCAGCTGAGCCTGGAATTGCAACTACTACCGTACTACTACAACTACTACTACTATACTCCCACTCCTACAACAACAATAACAACGGCAACTGTAACTACTACTACAACAACAACTACTGCCACTACTACTACTACTACTACTACTTTCCCATATTGCAACATTCTAAATACAGCTCACTAACCCCAGCCACTGATATGCCAACCACTTTTTGCCCGTTCGATGTAACAATGTGTATTTGACGACTTATTCAGCTTGAGGCAGACCTTTCGTAATGATGAGGTTATACAATAGTTCCCATTAACCTTTTCAGTACGATATTATCCTTTATATTTCATTCTTACTAGCGCCAGACGATTTTACTCGGCTTAAGAAAGACCTCGTACAGTAAGAAGCCTAATCCCCTTCAGGTCAAGGAGAGTCAGCTGAGAATCGTCTGGAGTTAGCTATAAAAAGCGTCCTTGACCCTAAGATGTCATGCATAATCACTGACGAATCGCTAAAGGAAACGATCAAGGGAGAGTCACGAGTATTTTATTTAAGAAAAACACTTCGACAGAAACTGCATACGTTGTGCGATGACTAATACGGCCTTCCTAGTGTGCCATGTGCCTGAGAGGTCGGGGTGAGGGGAGGGGAGAGGGTGGGGGCGAGAGGTGAGACATGAATGGGTAATAAGTGTGTGTGTGTGTGTGTGTGTGTGTGTGTGTGTGTGTGTGTGTGTGTGTGTGTGTGTGTGTGTGTGTGTGTGTGTGTGTGTGTGTGTGTGTGTGTGTGTGTGTGTGTGTGTGTGTGTGTGTGTGTGTGTGTGTGTGTGTGTGTGTGTGTGTGTGTGTGTGTGTGTGTGTGTGTGTTGATGTGGTAGTGAGATGTGTGGGGGTGTTGGGATGATAGGGATAAGGGGGAGAGGTGGAGACAGAGAGGAAGGGTAACTGCTGGTGTGATAGACTAAGAATTCAGGGATAAGGTCAATGACTGGGGAGGAAGGGGCGATGAGGAGGAAAGAAGGGATAGGAAAGGAAGAAGGGGTGGGAGGAGAAGGTAGGAATGATGAGAGGTGTCGATTGGAGCGAGAAGGAGGGGGAGGGGGCTGTGATCAGGAAAGGGGGGGGGAGGGAGAGAAAGACAGAGTGAGTGTGATGGAGAAAGTGGGTTAGGGTCATGAGAAAAGCAGGTAAGAGAAACAGGTACAGCACTCATTGGAAAGTGGGTGGGTAGAGTTGATGAGAGGTGGGGCAGGGAGCGAGTGAGGAGGGGTGGAGGGGGAGGGACAAGGGGGGAGGGGAGAGTGCTTAGGGAAGGGGAGAGGTGGGTGAGAGTAACGAGAATGAATGTGGGTGAGGAAGGGAGAAGTCAGGGAAAGGGACGAGGGGGAGGGAGATGAAATATACGATGAGGGGAGATGAAAGATGAGGGAGAAGGGATGCAGAGTGAGGGAGTGGGATGAATGGTGATGGAGGGGGAAGGGATGGGAGGGGTAAAAATGAGGATGGGTGAGGGGAGGTTAAGAGAAGGGACAAGCGCTACAGCTGCCTTCTGTGTTCATTCAGGAAAGAGCGACAGAGGGCGCTAACTATGCCAGAATGTTATGCTGTCTTGTGTGTTGGCCGCCCAAACCCACAAACACAAAAAATAATACATACATAACCTGATGTAACACATATACATGTACAAAACCTGATGCATATCACACACACACACACACACACACACACACACACACACACACACACACACGCACGCACAAACAGCTTGTTACATTTATGCACACACAGTCCTACGATGAATAAAATAGATCACAAAGAAACAGCACGAATAACACCACATGGCGGTCCTACTCTCCTTTCATTGCCTTCTGCAGGGCCCGGAAGATGGCCTTCCTGTCGAAGGGGCATGAAGAGAAGGCAGTGGCACAGGCCCTGATGCCCTCAGTGGCACCCAGCTGACCCGCAGACAGGAACACCTCAGAGGCGCTGCCGGGTCGCGATAAGCCGTCCAGTCTGCAGCAGGAAAAGTGGTTAAATTAATTACTATTGACTGCACAAGGAGTAAAGGGGTTAGAAATGATCTCTGTTAACCCTTTCAACCCAAAAGCGTACTTTATATTTCATTTTGGCTAACGTCGGGCACATTTACTTAGCTTAAGGGATACCACTCGAAGTGAATGGGCTAAAACAGACAACCAGTTTTCCCAGTCACGGTCTTCCTTCACAAAAACTCACCCGAAGAGGCTACGTAGCATCAACTCCTCCTGCACCAGCTCTGCCACAGGGGTGGCCTCCAGCTCACACACGTACCGCTGCCCGCACTGCTGCCCGTCAGAAAAGACGGCCATCTTGAAGTATATCTCCGGGTTGGTGAAGGGTACGCAGGTGCGTGAATTGGCGCCCCCGAAGGTGTCACGCTTGCCCCTGCTTAGCGCCCCCAGCACCACGGCGCCGGCAAACAGGTGGGCGACAGTGAGAGCCGCTGCAGTTGTCACTGCACCTGCCGCTGCACCTGCAGCTAGCCCTGTCGCCAGCCCGGCGTCTATCACGACTATGGGTGCGCTGAGGCCGAACAAGGCGACCACCACAGCGATGAACAGAAGCACACGAGAATTCATCTGGAGAGAAAGTCGGGTTTTACAATTATATACCTCTAAAAGCATGAGTATGTACGAGCATGTACGTATGTAAGTATGTATATATGCAGGTGTAGCAGCCGGCTTGCAGAAGCCTGACATGGGCAAGTAGCTGTACTGTACACGTTTAAGCCAGTGATCCGTAGGGCCGAGGAACACCACTATCTGTTACCGAAGAAGTGACCCGCCCCCACCCAGTGTCTCCTTGATGTGGTAGTGTGTCGAGTCTTGGGTAAATAATAACAAACGAGAGAGAGAGAGAGAGAGAGAGAGAGAGAGAGAGAGAGAGAGAGAGAGAGAGGAGGGGGATAAGAGAAAAGTTATGGGAGGTAAGGCTAAGAAAGGTTAGGGTTCCCAATATAAGAATTAGGTAACCAAGACTGAGGACCAAAGAGGAATGCGGAAGGGCCGAAAGCTTGGACATAATCGGATTGGAACCTTCAACTACGTAATAGTGATCGTGCATAGGGGGGACCTGAATCCATAAAGCTCAGAAGTTTAAAAAAAAAATAGTCGTAATTTTTGTTAGTTGAAATAGGTGTATGTCTATCGCCAAAACAATGGCTATGACGGCACTACAGTCATATCCTCCATATTTTGATACTTTCATATATTTTTTCTTTCTTTTACAACTTCATGAGGAGACAGATGGATTGATATATAAGTATATAAACAGACAAACTTTTTTTTTTTTTTTTTGCTTATTCTTACCACCTCTGGACGATTCTATTCTGCTGGAGAAAGCTTTGATCGGAAGGGTACTGATATGTCCTTAACAAATCCTTTCACACCTACACACCCTTCCACAGTTAAATCAAATCGTATGAAGAGCAGGAACTGAATGCAAAAAATCCGTCACCGTAACGATGAGGTTAATATCCCCCTGTATGCTACTGATGCTAGCCATAAGTAAATAAACAAATAAATAAATAAATAAATACAATAAAAAACAATCAAGACAATGGGAATGTAATATGCAGAATAAGTGCCTTACGAACAAGAGCTAGGATGTTTCGTGTGGCTAAGAATAAGGCTTCAGTGCTTAACACCTTCTCTCCTATTACGCATATTATTTTCTTTATTTTCTAACCCCACATGATTTTATTCTGCTTTGAAGAGACTTTTGGACCTGGTGGGGTTAGGTACAGCTTTATTAATCCTTTTATTAATAGAGGTTCCTCTGCTTTGATGAAAATCGTCTGGCAGTAGCGAGAATAGAAGGGAAAATAAGTCCACGGGGGAAGTGGTTGAGATGGCAGGCGAGAAGTGCTGTCACCTTGCCCTCCCTTGCGTGGTAATCGGATTGGAGGCTTTGATCACAGCACCCCTCACCGCGTCAAGGTAAACATATACACCCACTGGAATAGCAACGCGTCATGTGCAAAAGTCGGACCTAAAGAGACTTGATTTTTTCCATCACATATACCTGACTTCAAAAATGTGATAGGCTTAGATGTGAGTAAATTGGAGCCCTCGTCAAATATACCTAAACCAGAATACGAACGTGTCACATTTATGTAAACCTTTAGGAGACTTTTATTCTTTACCCAGCATACTAAAATTAATTGGATTCAAAGTTTTGATTACACCAGATTGTACAGGTGTAAGTACCGTTTAAAGCTGGTTCTTGAGATTATGTAATCACATATTTTAGCAGCCGGCTTGCTCACGCCTGACATGCACTACAGCTCTACGATACAAGTTTCAGCCGTGTCTGCAGATCCGGAATGACAACTGATACATAGAGCCAAGAAACACCACTTTTTGCTGATGGATAAGTAATACTCCCCCCCCCCCTCCCAGCCACCGCTACACGTGTGGGCAAAGGTCAGAAAACACCCAAATGCAACATCAGGAGTGCGTGTGGATGAGTGGGTATTTGTATGAGTCGTGATTGTAAGGCGCTCGAACAAAAAAATCCAGTGTGGCTGCTGAATGCGTAAACGTATTAAAACTTGGGTATAAAGGCATTCCGATTGTCGACCGTCAGATCCATCCAGTAAGATTACGCCTTAATGTTTTAGTTTTTATCTCCTCGCCTTTATGTTTTATTTTTGCTCACACCAGACGATGATATTGACATTATTAACAGTTTTAGAAATAAAGGTTTTAGACACAGCCTTCCTTAGCCCTTTCCGTATTTTTTTTTTTCCTGAGCTGAATATATCATAGTCGTGAAGTTGCAGATAAGATTTAAAAAAGTATATATATATATATATATATATATATATATATATATACAGTATATTGTAGTAACAGGGCTGAACATAGGAAAAAGGGAGTGAATCTACTCAGGCTTGGAGCATGCAGGTAAATATAGATCATGAATTTTGTCCACTGAACGAGTGAGGTGATGCTGGATTCCTTACAATAAATACTTTCCCATTATGTACAATGCGAGAGTCAATTTCCTCCAACTACACCTCAGCACACAGAACCAACCTTTGCTGATGAGGGCGAAGTGGGTACTGATCCTGGTGGGGACGAGGCGTGTGTTTTATAGGCGAGGGGAGGACGCCCTTGCCTGCGCCACCCCACACAAGCGCCCCACCTGACCTTCCCACAACAGTTACCCGGGAAAGATGCCCAACAGCAGGAAGGACCGCCAAGGTCGCCGCGCGGTGCCGACGATGACGACGACGACGACGATGATGATGATGGTGATGTGATATAAGAACATGATGATGATGACGATGATGTTATATGAACATGATGATGATGATGATGTTACATGAACATGATGATGATAAAAGAACATGAACATGATGATGATGAAGAAGAACAATGATGATGATGGCAATGACGATGACGATGAATGATATATGACATATGATGATGATAATGATGATGATGACAATGAATTATATACACATGATGATGATTATAAAAACATGATGATAATGACGATGATGCCAATACAGAAACATATTACTCACTCAGTACTGCCCTCATTCCCGTTAATGGCTTGAAATTGGTGGAAATATTTCATTAAGGACGCTATATTACCGCAATACAAGGTGCTATTGGAAACACCAGTATCAGAAGGAGAAAATTCAGAGTCAGACAGGTCCTCTTCCCCTGTATAAAGCCATGTAGTGGTATCCAACATAAAGTTTTCTCTGGATGACTTGCATAAAAAAAAAAAAAAGACGTTCTCTACCTGTAAGCGATACTACAGGAAAATCAACTCGTATTACACGTTCGAAAGAATCCCTTGAAACTGGAGGAAAGTCTCTCTCTCTCTCTCTCGCTCTCTCTCTCTCTCCCTCCCTCTCTCTCTCACTTTTGTTACCAAAGGTCATGGGAAAGGTTCTCAAGAATAATAGTTTTTGATAATGTACCTCTTTCATTCACAACATTAATTTCCTACTATCACTTTAAAGAACTTTTATATATATATACCTCTGTTATTTCACAAGCTAATATCTGAGTAGCCTACTTTCCGAGGTGGCTGAGATTGAAACAGCCAAGTTTTTTTTTTTTTATAACAACTCATTATTTCCACTTTCTCCCGGCACACCAAGGCCAAGTATCAAAGCGACCTATAATAAAACTAGAACATCATCAATATCATCATCAACATCAACATCATTAACATCATCATCATCACCCAACCCTATTTAAGTGTCAAAAATGGGGTGGGCATGATCTAAATGTCTAACAACAGGGAATGGAAACAAACTGACACAAATTTCACTCCGACTATCCAGTGAAATTCGCAGTACCATCAATCAGCCATCATGCAACGCCTCCAGAGAAATCAAGCAGTATGTAAAGGCAAACCACGTACTTTACACTGAGTAGCCTTTGATATTTTTTTGGCCACACTATTTCAAGAGTTTTCCTTCCTTATTTTTTTGTGCTTCTTTCATGTGTTTGGATACTACCTCAGTCCATCTCGCAGGCAGGATTTGGGTTGACGGTGGTGGTGGTGGTGGTGGTGGTGGTGGTGATGAACAGAAAAAGACTAACTAGCAAATTTAAACCAAGTACCAGCTGTCCTTCCTACACAAAATAAAATCGTCTAGAGTTACTCGGAATGAAAAAAGGAAAAATTGTCGGAGAGTGTTGGTGTAAAATGTTCAATAATAATAATGATAATAATAATAATAATAATAATAATGAACATGATGCTATATTCTACAAAAACTTTACACACAGACACAGGCGCAGATACAGAAAAAGACACAACTACACATGCAGAAACAAACAGCACACACACACACACACACACACACACACACACACACACACACACACACACACACACACACACACAATGAACACCGAATATGCATAGACGAAGCCTGAGATAAATTTAACAGCCTTTTGCAGCCCAATCCTACGCTGCAGTTCACTTATACACTACAGGAAGAGACTGTAAGCATGCCTGACGCTAGGATTTATGGCAGAGAAGCGTGTTGGAAATTATCAGTGCCATTAGTCAGATGGCGTAGTTTTTTCTGTTTTACCCTTGCTGATGTTAGGTGATTTTGCGGAACTTAACACAGCTCTCGTGATGAAGGGGCTAATAAGGGTTACACCTAAGCTACCCGAGTAGAAAAATGTCCCCCAAGCTAAGTAAAGTGGTCTGCTGAGAGGATGATTATAAACCGCGTCATCATAGTGAAGTTGGTAACCATTCTGATGACTGGGGTTGTTAAGAGAGAAACTTTATAAGGGTAAATCTTTATTGGTATAATGTTACCATGCTAGATCACTGCGTCGTATAATAAAGGCTCTTCCTTATAAGTTTCCTTTGCTATTTATTTATTTTTAACAACTGTCGGCTCTCCAGCTTATTCAACTACTGGGATTTCTCTTTGCTAGTACACCATCGCCTTTTTTTTTTTTTCTGAATATGTAAGTGTGTCGAGAATAGCCAAAAGGTTAATTACGCTATTTTTTTTACCCCCCTCATTACTAGGATTTCTCTGAGCAAATATTAATAAATAAAATAAAAACTTAACGTCAACCTGAATAAAACAAAGGTGAAACGTGGGAGTCAAGGGGTTACTACAACTCTCTAGCAGCGATGCAAGTTTGTCACTGTTTCCGTTGCTGTTTACTTACTCATGCCAAGATAAAACAAATAAATCTACCAATGTACTATCCTTCTCGTAGTACTAGGGACTGTATTCTCGTGGGCTTATAAGGTTCCCAAATTCACATCTTTGCATATTACATTTTATTGTTCTCTTGTACGTCATTCATTTATCTTTACTTCTGTCACACTCTGAATTCGAGCAGTGTTTGTTTATTTACTTGTCTGTACAAGTATTTCTGTCTGTCTCTCTGTACTCGTCCATTTATGGGTTCGTCTGTCCACCTGTCTGCTTGTTCATTTATCTCTCTCTCTCCAACTTCCTATCTGTCCGTCGTTCCACCTGATTACCTTCATTACCACTTTCTGACGGTCCAGCCATCACAGGGTAGTGCTCATGTGTCATCCTCTCTGCTGGAGTTAACCAGCACAATGGCGCCTTTTGGCTACCGACAGACGTTTGTATTCAAATTGGGGATACCTCTCGTAGCGAAGGACTTAATTAACCTTATCGCTGATGGGGAGTAACCTTTTCATGTACGTATTTATAAAGAAAAGTTTCGGGCAACGAAACCTGCAAAAGGAACCTAGTTCTGTTTTTCAAAATGATGTGTAAACAAGCGCGTGCACGCATACACGCGCGCGCAGGCACGCAATACACACGCACTCAAGCACAAGCACACACACACACACACACACACACTATATATATATATATATATATATATATATATATATATATATATATATATACCACCGGTAGATTAAACATCTCTAAGAGCGAGGCTTCGTAGCCACCTCGCCACTGCGGGTCTAAAAGGTGTGAGAGCATCACGTAATGTGATGTTTCCTTTCGGATTCCCACACCCCGACCCACTGAAGTGGCTGCATTAACTTAAATGCCTTGGGCCCATCCCTCTCTTTTCCTACCATGCTCTAAAAAATAAGCAAAGAGAAACTGCCACTGGAAATTTACCAATTTTTGTAGGGAGATTTATATTGTCACAGAAGAATTAGTGGGTACAGCTGGAATACAAGGGGTAAAATGGTCAAAGGACAAAGTAAAGCTTTCTCAGAGATTCATTACTATCGAAGACTGAGAATCAAACATAGTGAAATCGTCAGTGTAATTCTTTTTAGCACCAATAATGTTGTGCGAATATGCGTTGTCTGTGTGTGTCTGTTCACATTCGACCCCGTCAGGTTCCGACGTGCCAAAAATACATCAAAAGGCGGAACAACGGGCTGACAACGATGGTGTAAATTATAACTGCGTGCGGTCTGTTGCGGGAGAGCCACACGCATTTTTGTGTCCGATTTTTCGCCACATTTTGGGAATCCTCTACAGGTTATACCTCTGGGTGGAATGAAGTGAAATTTAGCATGGGCGTGGCTGATATGTCAGAGTAGGTCCATGTCACGTTTGGTGTCTGTGCGTGTCTCAGAGATACGCGCTTAGCGGCCCAATAAGCGCTTGTTCTTCACGAATAAAGGATAAGTTGCTCCCTTCGATCTGCCCATTCTAACTACAAACGCCTTAGAGGCATTCAGGCTAATTTAAGAAAATAATGGACTATGTTCCGGCAATAGCAATTCTCACACTATAATGCTCAATTATTTGCACAGTACGTGGTAACCGCTTGTCTGTCAGCCGCCTCCTGGCATGGAACTCGTAATACAGTCCATGTAATTACACTGAGCCTGGATACCTGGCGCATCCAAGCACATCTGTAGGTAAAAACTGGATTCCTCCACTTTTTCCCTCGGCCTCCTCCTCCCATACAGTTATCTGACTCAGGAGAAGAGAGGGTGATGGGGAACCTACAGGAGGGGGAAAGTGGATAAGAGAGAGTACGGTGGTGTATAATTATGTAGAAGGGTGGTGGTGGTAGTGATGGTGATGTGATGGTGTGGTGGTGGTGGTGGTGGTGGTGGTAGCGATGGTATGGTGGTGGTGGTGGTGGTGGTAATGTGGAGGTGGTGGAGTGCTGAGTCGGGACGGAAATAACTGGAGAGTTCTTTTATGACAGAGAATACAGGTACTGTAGGCAGCATCAGGAAAGAAAGAGAAATAGACTAACAGACAGACAGACAGACAGGCCTACAGATAGCCAGACACAGGTACAGACAGCAAGCTAATTTCTTAGACAGGCAACCAGACAGAGACAATAAGACAGATATTCACACACATACATCGAGACAGACAGACAGACAGACAGACAGATCGATACAGACTGAGCAAATGACACAGACAGATAGACAGATAAACAAACAGACGCATCAGATCACAATGCACTCCCACACCCATACAATAAACGAAGGGGTAAATAAAAACCTGTGTTCTATGAAGCCTGAGGATGAAGGTGTGAAATCTGAAAGTATAGAGACCACCACTCACAGGATGCAGCGTCAGGTCACACAAATAGACAGATTGACAGACGGACATATACATAAAACAAACAGGTATACACCGACTGACAGATAGACAGATATAGGCAGATAGATAGATAGATAGACAGACAGACAGATGGATATAGATAGATAGATAGGTAAACAGACAGACAAAATGAGACAGATATATAAATACATATAGTAGACAGAGGTACAGATAGATAGACTGATAGATATATAAACAGACAGACAGACAGACAGATAGACAGGCAGGCACAGAAAAAGACAGGTCACTCACATTAGACAGACAACAAAACCAAAACAATAAGCATATCAGTAAACAATTCTTATCCACGAGGAAATACAGGAATAAATACGATATGCACGAGGAGGTCAAGGGATGCAAGGTGGCAAGCAAGGAAACAGACATATCAAATTCGCAAGGGTGCTGGGACGGGATGGAACAGGCTCAGGTTAAAATGGTGAGGGTCGAGAAAGTTGGATGTGGCTTTTGCTCAGCCGTGAACTGGGACAGGATGATGACTATGACGGTGATGATGATGAGGAGGAGGAGGATAAGGAGGCGGAAGAAAGAGATGAGAATAATGATGATAAATGATGATGATGATGATGATGATGATGATGATGATGATGAGGAGGAGGAGGTGGAAGAGGAAGAAAGAGATGAGAATAATGATGATAAATGATGATGATGATGATGATGAGAAGGAGGAGGAGGAGGAGGAGGTGGACGAGGAAGAAAGGGATGAGAATGATGATAAAGATGATGATGATGAGGAGGAGGAGGAGGAGGAGTAAGGGGAGGAGGAGGAGGAGGAACATGAAGAAAAAGAGGATTGAGAATGATGAGGAGAAGGATGATGATGATGATGACACTGATGACAGTAATAATAACAACAACAACAATAATAATAATAATAATTCCAAGAAATAATAATAATAATAATAATAATAATAATAATAATTAATAATAATAATACCGGTAATAACAATAATTCTCACACTAACGATCATGATAACGAAAATGATGATGATATTGAAGTCAGGAAATCACGCATCAGTTAATCTTATCTAAACAATGAAGGCAAAAAATTATATATACATATTTAAACACTTCCTGCAACAATACTACCGCTATAATAAAAACCAATAAAAATAAAGGACCGTGTAGTAAGTAGGCAAATAATATTGATAAAAAAGGGCGAAATAAAAAAACAGTAAATTAATAAAGCAACTGTAACTACACTACCGGTATAATTAAAGGAGGTACTAATAAATAACTGACTATGATGAGTAGGCAAATAATATATATGTAAATGAATAGAACTCGAATGATAAAACACACACACACACACACACACACACACACACACACACACACACACACACACACAAAGAACTGCATGTTTGTAAAAGACTGATTATTTATCGATATTTTCTGCCATTAAAAAATATGAATAAAAAACATAAAAAGAAAAGAAAGGAAGCTACAAGGAAGGAAACTGAAGAAGAGAAGGAGAACAGGAAGAAAAAAAAGGTGATGACACACAAAGTAGAGAAAAAGTGGAAAACGAAAAGAAGGCAGGAAGTAAAGAAACGGAAGGAGAGGAAAAGTGAGAATATAAAGAAAAAGAAGGAATAAAGGAAAAAAAAATACAGAAAAAACAGATGCACAGAAACAGAAAAACATACACAAGAAAAGAAAGGGCGAAAAAAAATTAATACAGACGAAAATAGCAGAGAAAAATGGAAACAATAACAAAAGGAAAACGGGAGACAGTACGTTTCTTTTTTTCTATCTTAGGGGGAACGATACAAAAAAGTGACGACTCGAGCAAGAACATGGTCGCGATCTGTTACTCCTACGATGATATGCGGTGTAAGTGATCCCTTCCTTGTGTGCGTGTGTGTGTGTGTGTGTGTGTGTGTGTGTGTGTGTGTGTGTGTGTGTGTGTGTGTGTGTGTGAGAGAGAGAGAGAGAGAGAGATGCATTAATGTGTACAGGTATAAGTATGCATGCCAGTGATAATACATGCATGCATGAAAGTATATGTGTTATGTATTTACGTATGCGTGTATGTACGAATGGCTGTGTATACGTATGTAAGTGTGTTTAAGTGTCTGCGCATATTCGTCACAGTCATCCGATAAGGTGGGTTTGACTGCCCGCTGACCTCGCCCCAGGCACACACACACACACACACACACACACACACACACACACACACACACACACACAGCTACCAACACTGCTACCACACATACCAACACCACGATGACTTCCAGAATATGCAATACTCTCTCTCTCTCTCTCTCTCTTTCTCTCTCTCTCTCTCTCTCTCTCTCTCTCTCTCTCTCTCTCTCTCTCTCCATGTCTGACCTGCAACCATATCTCATTATATCAACTAAAGGATTAAAGACAAAGAACACATCTCACATGACCAAACTACAATTCCTCATCTCTTCAATATTATCTTCATTATTGTTAACATCACTAGGAACATCGTCATTATCACCATCATTATCACCACATGATCCTCGAAAACATTAGCACCATCATACTCATCACCACCACCATCACTCTTAGCTTTAACATCATTAGGAACATCGTCACTATCACCACCATTATCACCACATTATCTTCAAAATCATTATCACCATCGTACTCATCACCACCACCATCATTCTTAACTTTAATATCATCATCATTATCATCACCATCACTCTTAGCTTTAACATCATAATCATCATCATCATCAAATCCCTATTTTCTACTGTTAAACAAAAGGTGGGTCAGATCTAGTAGCAGGAAAAGGGAACACAGATTTAGGGCATCAATCATCAGTATGACTTGCGAAACTGGGACCACTGTCACTTAACCCCTCCCACCCACCCCTGAGAGAGAGAGAGAGAGAGAGAGAGAGAGAGAGAGAGAGAGAGAGAGAGAAAGAGAGAGAGAGAGAGAGAGAGAGAGAGAGAGAGAGAATCATCCTTTGTCTTCCACTTTGAAAAATTAAGATTCTCCTCTTGCTTAGGTTTGTTCGGCCTACCGCATTACTTCGGCTCTTGGCCTTCATGGAGGGGAAAGTTTTTTTTTGTTCGTTTCTTTCCAGATGTTTCTACCTGAGTTATATTACTGCATGTAGTGGTTGCTCTTTTTTTCTTTTTCTTTTTTATTTTTTCAACCACGGATCTTACACAGACGCATGGGATTATGGCGGAGTAAGATTTCTTTTTTCTCACCTTTTATATTTTTTCACGTTTGATCTCTGCCTGTGCTTATCTTACTGGTTTTCTGGTTTATTTTCGTTTTCGTACGCCCAGTGATCCCAAACAGGTGCTAAAAATGTGAGGAGAGGTGAATTGGTTAGGCAATGACGATACCGAACACAGACCAAAATTATGTTCACGGCAAGTACAATTAATGAAGACTTGGACCATCTGATTTCCCTTATTGTACTATCCAAACTGAGAGCGGCAAGGTGTGGATAAGCTCATATTAACTTGACGATAATTTCCAAATGATTACATGACAGAATTCTTATGACCTTTAGGTATCGCATCTAACTACACTGTGTAATGTGGGATGCAGGCTAAACATAAAAAAAAAAAAATACAGGTGTTCTCTAAGTGACGGTCAATAAATAAATGGATAAATAAATAAGAATGGGGCTTCCTCACAACTTCACCCAATCAGTTTTTAATATGATCACTTTGTCCGCACTAGTGGTGGAGATGGACGCCTTCATGTGGTAGCACCGGTAAAAACGAGCTGATTCGCTGCCCGGTTACATGAATCACCATGCCCCACCCTATCCCCAAAAAAGGAGGAGGGTGGATTGCAGGAGGGTTATCTGAAGCCTGCAATCCACCGGGTTCACGTCCGGTTAAATCTGGAGTTGCATCTTCTACCACCACCACCATTACTACTACTACCACCACTACTACTATTACTACTACTACTGCCACCACCACCACCACCACCGATACTATCACTACTACTACTACTTGTACCACCACCACAACTACTACTATTACTTTGCCTTCGCTCTACACAGCCTAAGCTCTAAAGTTTGGGCACTCTTCCCCTCCTTGACACAATACTGAAGACTCCATGCTAAGTATATTGCTGGCCTGAATCACGAGCACAGCAAGGCGAGTAGAGAGGCGTTTGTTTCTTAAGTGGGAAGCACAGGGATATGCTGTTTATTTTGTGGGTTTGGAAATTTTGGTAGGGATATTCTCTCTCTCTCTCTCTCGTTCTTCCTTCCTCTTCCTACTTCGCTGTCCAGTTCTTGCCTCCCCTCATTCTCTCTCTCTCTCTCTCTCTCTCTCTCTCTCTCGCTCTTCCTTCCTCTTCCTACTTCGCTGTCCAGTTCTTGCCTCCCCCCTTCTCTCTCTCTCTCTCTCTCGTTCTTCCTTCCTCTTCCTAATTCGCTGTCCAGTTCTTGCCTCCCCCCCCCCCCTCTCTCTCTCTCTCTCTCTCTCTCTCTCTCTCGTTCTTCCTTCCTCTTCCCAATTCGTTGTCCAGTTCTTGCCTCCCCCCCTTCTCTCTCTCTCTCTCTCTCTCTCTCTCTCTCTCTCTCACACACACACACACACACACACACACACACACACACACACACACTTCCAAGCATCATTAACCATCAAACATATGATCAGCCACTTCACGACACGACCGTCTTTGTTTATTCATTCCCATTACCTCCACACGAGTTCCTTCGGCTTCGGGACACTTCGTACAGGAGAGGTTAGATACTGTCCCCACTAACCCTTATCCTACTAGGAATCTCGGTAATCAGAAATAAGTGTCAGGTAACAGCAACAATATACTACAAAAAACAATCCCACACACCAATTCATTCTCCTCCTCACAGCAATCATCATCATCATCATCATCATCATCACAACCACTGAATGTAACAACTCCAACATAATGACGTATTTTGCTTTTTCTTAAAATTTCAGGCGATTTTCCTTGGGAGAAACATTTCGAACAAGCGTTAGATGCTGCTGTCATTTTACCTCCTGATTATCAGAATACTCTCCAAAACACAAAAAAAATATTCTACAAGTGGAAGAATAAGATATATATATATACATATACATACAAATAAACTATTACCTTTCTTGTGTCACTTAAGCCATAATTTTTTTTTTAAAGTATTATCATCATTACTATAAAAACAATAATTAAACTTTCTATCTCTCACAAATTCATCCTCCTCTCTCCAACTCACCACCTAAACACACACACACACACACACACACACACACACACACACACACACACGCACACACACACACACAACCACTACAAGAGCAGTAAATCTACCCACCCACCTCCCTTGTTTTCCAAGCACCTTCCCACCCTCCTCAAGGCAAGCCACTCCAACACCTTGAAAACTCTTGACGTTAAATAGCAATCATATGCAACACCCTGCTTGGTTATTGGGAAGACTGAAAAAAGAAATAACTAAAAGAATAAGAGGTGTTTAGCGTATTTCTGCTACTGGAGAGAGAGAGAGAGAGAGAGAGAGAGAGAGAGAGAGAGAGAGAGAGAGAGAGAGAGAGAGAGAGAGACTCAGGTACAGTTATTATACAAGCATGGGTGGAGGCGGGTCACTCCTCCCGCTACAAAAACTGGTGTTACCTAAGACCCATGGATCACTTGCCCTTTTGGACTCGCAAAGGAAGACTTGCACGTGTATAATAAAGCTATACGCCCCTGTAGCAATGCGTGTGTAAGATGGTCGTTAAAATACACATACCTGTACAGTATATTCAACTCACGCAACGTATAGTTTTAGTTCTCGTACTGTTACATGGGCCGACCAGAGTTGAACTAAAAATTGCCATTATTTATGGCGTCGAACACCCTACAGTCAGGAGCATGGGCATATAGGTTCATGAATTTGTATATGAACACGAAAGTAAAACGGCTATGAACTAAGCGCTCAGTAAAGTAATCCATACATCTTTTTACTCAACGTTGGTCTTTAAAGTGCTTGGTTCCACCTCGCATCAAACAATCCATACAAACTGGGGATAGAGACCATTCTTTCGAGTGTCAGGTAAATAAAAGGTGGAATCCTTGTCACCTACTTCATCAAGCATACTTATCCATCTATCATTGTTAGTCTGCCTCCTCGACTTCCATGCCTCGCTTATATACACTTTCACTATTAAAATCACTCATCTTCTTCATGATCTTCTACGTCTTCTTCTACCCTCCAACTCATTCAGAGTATACTTTTTTCACATTCATTCCTCCATGTGACCATTCCATACAGGCGGCCTCCCATGCTTTGAATATCAGATTTCCATACTCCACATCTTCACGAAACTACACTGATCTTATCTATCCAACCTGAGCAAATGGTATGCATTCCTCAACAGCGCCATTACTGCTGTCCTCATTTATAAATTATTCTACTAACACCATTCCAAACGTAAATATAGGTACTACTATACCTCCATGTAATTTCCTTCCAGCCTCTACACTAAGATCTGAATTTTCTACCGACTCATAGCAGTAGTTACTATGCGTGAGTACATATATATAGGTTCATATACATACATATATATATATATATAAAGAGAGAGAGAGAGAGAGAGAGAGAGAGAGAGAGAGAGAGAGAGAGAGAGAGAGAGAGAGAGAGAATGGAACAAAATATATACAGAAAAATAAAGATACCAGTCGCTAAACAGATATCCATACGAACAAACCCAATTCTCCACGACCTTGAAACACCCTCCCACCCAAATTCCATCCCAGCCCACCCCGTCATCCACTTCCCTGTTCGGAGTGGCATCTACCCAGCCCCCTGTGGGTTGCAGGAGGAAGAAAGTGGCTGGCCTTGAGACGGGATGGGGGGAGGGGCCATCCTTCCCAAACCACGTGTTACCTCACTCTCACTCGCTCTTTTCTCTCACTTTTATATTTCCTGTAATGTCTCCCTGAAATTGTGTGAGAAAGAGGCCAGCCGAGTCTCGCCGGTGCTGTTCTCTCTCTCTCTCTCTCTCTCTCTCTCTCTCTCTCACCAGCTTAACATAATATCTGTTTACGAAAGCCTTCCAGGTTCAATAAAAGTTCAACGAGAGAGAGAGAGAGAGAGAGAGGAGAGAGAACTGCATACACAACAGTTACTGAGATACACAGATCACACACACCCTTGGGTCCACACATGGCAGTGCGGCCTTACTGTAATACAAAGGTGTTACTGTACAAAGGATACGTAGAGAAATCGGGAGGCCCCTAACACCTCTTCTTTAGCGACTTATTTTTGGACTCGACGCGTTAACATCCATGTGTATGTTATTCACGCTGAGTGTGGCGATATTAGTGTGATTTCAGTGACACAGAAGAGGAAAAATAAGGCGTAATAAGGAAAATAAATCGCTAAGGAGATGGCGTTACGGAGCTTCCATAACCGACGAGAATACGGGTCTTTATGTCAGCGGAAATCCCTTTGAATTAGCTAAGCATCCCGTCAATCGTTCTACTGCCAAACATTAAAGATTTGTATTATTTTACTCGCTTTGTTTATGTGTTTCCTTAGCGGTATTTTCACACATTATATCTATCCATAAACTCTATACTGGGACGTGTATGCAAATAATTATACATAAGGAAGTGCGACACAATTTACTTACACACACACACACACACACACACACACACACACACACACACACACACAAATGACGGTAACGAGAAACAGGTATAAATATTTTCCCACTGTAGAAAAAAGAAAACAATGACTGAAAGTTCGCAATGGCCATCTTCCCCCCCTGGAAAAAAAAAAAAAAAAAAAAGGATAGTCATCTGAGTTGGTGGTGGGTTATGGGCGAAAGGGGGGGGGGGAGGAGGGCTAATACATCCAGTGAATTGTAACATTATTTTCTGTTTTACCTGTTGTATCTTTCAGAGAGAGAGAGAGAGAGAGAGAGTGGGGATTGCAGGTAAGTGGTCTAGGCGCAGTGAAGGCTTAAAATAACAAAAACAAACAAACAAGAAAAACAACAACAACGGGAAAGTAAACAGGAAGCATCCAGTACTCTCATATACCTGGCGTCTCAATCAGCAGGTAAACACTTGAAAAAAATAACTGCCAATCTGGACTGGCGGAGAATCAGATAAATACACACAAACGAACGATTATGAGAGGTGTCTGTAAACGCTGGGAGAGAGAGAGAGAGAGAGAGAGAGAGAGAGAGAGAGAGAGAGAGTACCGAATACATGAGGAAGTCAGGAGAGATTGGCTGGATGGAGAGACATGAAGAGAAAAAACAGCACACAAAAAAAAAATAGTTGCACAGTACACAAGCATGGCCGCAGATAGACACAGACAGATAGATAAATAAATAGATAGACAGACAGACACACAGACAGATAACCAGATAGACAGACAGACAGATAAAACAGACAGATATATATAGAGACAAGCGACCGATTATACAGTATAAGGAAGTCAGCAGAAGGGGGGGAAAAAAAAAGAAAGAGGAGGGCAATGTACACAAGTGAAGTAGCCCAAGCCAAGGGGAGCAGAGTCAACAGAGAGAGAGAGAGAGAGAGAGAGGGGGGGAGGGGGGAAGGAAGCTCTATTCTCGTGGGCAGAATCCGTAGCCCTTGTTCCTTAGCGATTTATCTGTTGCACCTTAATATTCTCCAGGAAAGTTATATTTATTTCCTGAACAGTGAGATGGTTTGCATCAATAAAATAGAAGAGGATGTTTAAGTGCAATAACAGGCAGAATAAATCGGCCGGGAAGAGGTGTTGTAAAATCACCTACCTTCAAGTATATGGCCCGACTGGAGAGGAGGAAGAAGAGGAGGAGGAGGAAGAGGAGGGACGAGAAATATTGTATAAGACGTGGGATTTGTGGGAGGGAAAAAACTGAAGTCGATAATTTCGCAGACTGGCAATTTACTTTTTTTTGTATAATGGGTGTCCGTCTGTGTGCCTGCTTGCTTGCTTGCTTACTTGCTTGGAATGTTTGCTTTGCTTGACTCTATTTGCTTCCTACTGAGTCTTGACATAGGAAAAGAGTGATTTATTCTTTGTTGTATTTGTCTCTCTGTGTTTTATCTTGCTCTGTTTGGCCATATTAGATGATTTTTATGCGTATCTGTGTTTTGGTTGCTTTTCTTGAACAAATAATAATAATTTGATCGTGTTGATTACGTGTGTGTGTGTGTGTGTGTGTGTGTGTGTGTGTGTGTGTGTGTGTGTGTGTGTGTGTGTGTGTGTGTGTGTGTGTGTGTGTGTGTGTGTGTGTGTGTGTGTGTGTGTGAGTGAGTTTTCTTGC
The DNA here is from genome assembly GCF_032717465.1 of Coenobita brevimanus. Lineage (NCBI taxonomy): Eukaryota > Metazoa > Arthropoda > Malacostraca > Decapoda > Coenobitidae > Coenobita > Coenobita brevimanus. The sequence continues at coordinate 1,181,193 of NC_137017.1, read as the reverse complement.
ATTATCTGGAAACACTTATATAAGCCCTTAAGCGTTATTTTTCCTTACTTTACTGGAATGAAAAGAAACTCAACGTGACACGGAAATATTTAAACGAGTACAATTACCTTCGTTAATTACCAATAATGCCTTTTACCGGCGCTCGTACGTACCTTTATTACCCCTTAGATTACAGTGACCACTTTCTCGTCTTTAATATCATAACTAATTTTCTTTACTTTTTAGCTTGCTATCTCCAGACGGTTTTATTCATCTTAGGGGGACTTCTCGAACTGGAGGGGTTAGATATAGCCTTCATTAACCCCTTCACTATACATATCCCTCCAAATATTAAATAAAATCGTCTGTGGTCAGATGGTTTCTTTCAGCTTGGGATGTTTAATAGTAACGCGGGTAATGACGGCAATTTCTATCCCCTCCAGTTTGAAGTCTACCTTACGCTGAGTGAGATCATTTGAGCATAAGAATAAAACAGAAAAAAAGGGCAAAAAATTACTTCTTTATATTGCATATCCTTACTGCTGCTACGCGATTTTATTTGTTACGAGCAAGCGAGCGATGTTTACTGTCAAGTTTGGCAATGAGCGGCCCGGCCCTACCCGACCGTCACGCTAAGAAGCTAATATCGTTACTCCTACTGTATGTGAAGTAGAGTTGAAATTCTTCCTGCATGTCATGCATTCAATTATTTTTGTTACCAACTAAAAACTCACCCATAAAGGCGTACGAACCCCTTGGAACCTCGAGTTTTCCAAGGGAGTGTTCGGCTCTAATTGGTGAACGCCTCAGTTACAAAATCAGATGAAAAAGGATTTTCCGTCGTAACACTATTTTTTTTTTGCATCAACTATAGCAATTAAATATCCGAGATTCCGCCTATAATTTTACATTAACGTTTTTCCTATGTTTTGATGGTGCAATCACCAAGGGAATGTCAGAACTCCATATTATAATTACATCCCATTTCTGGCTTCCATCATCTCACCAATAACCAAGACTTTATCGTTTCAGTTTGTTCGACACAGCAGGTTGGCAGCAGAGACTGTAGAATATAGCACTGCGCATGTGATGAATGCTACGGCGCCTCGCTTTTCTATCAGACGGAAATTGTGATAAAATGGCGCTCGCTCGCTCGTCACGTGCTCACAAAGCTCACTTTACAGGTTTTAATTTACTCATTTATAATTTTATTATTTATTTAGCGAAGGGGAGACCTGTAGGGTTAAAAATGATCTCCATAAACCACTTCTATATGATGATGTATTTATTTTAGTCTTGTTTCCACCACGTCATTTGATTATTTCGGTATGGGAGAGACCTCGTACTGAAGTGGTTGTGTCAATAACGTCACTGTCACCCTAGATAAGAATTAGATCAGGATATTGCAAGAGATGGAGACAGACTGAGTGGATAGATAGGCCGGTAGATAGACACAGACAGATATATAAACAGAGAGACGTAGCGAGAGTGAGATAGATAGATAGAGGCAGATAAATTACACAAATGAGACTGGAAAAGATAATATATATACATAGGTAGGCAGGTTGTGTGTGTGTGTGTGTGTGTGTGTGTGTGTGTGTGTGTGTGTGTGTGTGTGTGTGTGAGAGAGAGAGAGAGAGAGAGAGAGAGAGAGAGAGAGAGAGAGAGAGAGAGAGAGAATCACAGAAATATAATCAGACACACACCTGCAGAGGGAGGGACCGACACGCACAGAATAACAACAAAAATCCTTGAACCGTATAACATCATTTTAGTTTATTCCTCTTCTCTCTCCAGACGATTTTATTCAGCCTGGGAAACACACTTCTAACTGGAGTGGTTAGATACGGCCTTCATTAACTCCTTCAATTTTACATGCCTTTTTTTCCATATCAAATAAAATCGTCTGGTGTTGGGCATTAAAAAAAAAATGTCATTATATTCATCCAAAGCAAAAATAAATAAATAAATAAATAAATAAAAATAATAAAGAATACATCACTATGCAAAGGTTAGCCAGATCTTTCCCACTCCCCCCTCGCCCCCCACCCTGCCCTCCACGCCACCCTCCCGTACTCAAAGTGGCACAGGTACAGCCAGGTGCAAAATTCATTCGCCTCACCTGGCTCTCTCATCACATGCTTGAGACGTAGTGGACAAAAGTACGTATTTTCACCCTCTGATGGATAATAATATACGCCTTTAGTCAGCCATAGGTTATAATGACGCGTCTGTCAATTCAGAGGTGAACGTACTTTTGTAACTGACTGTACAGGTAGACGCAGGGACATCAGATCGCCTCCTTTGCCAGTGCGTCTCCTTCACACTTAGGCATGTCCGGCACTGTCCTCCCTGACACATCATATCAGAGAATAACGTATGGGCAGAGAAACATATCAAGCCTCTCTCAACTTAGGTAATATCAGCCAGCAAAGGAAAGTGAGAAGAGGTGAAATTATAGGCGAACTCTTCACCAGTCTGTACTCTGGGAAGTAACCCACCCTAGTAACAGAATGACACACACACACACACACACACACACACACACACACACACACACACACACACAAGCTGCCGAGCCCAGGAGCATCGTTTACTAACCTCTTCAGGCCGCATACGTTACCTATTTTTTTATGCTTGCTAGAACCATATCCGATTACGAGGAGTGCAGGATTAGGGAAACGGTTCGTGAAAGCTATAACAACCTAAAACTGAATCTAATCGTCTGGTGGCAGCAGGAATAGAAACGAAAATGGCTTCCTCTGGCTGAAGTGGTTGTGTACTGAGGTCATTTGTAGTTAATTTTTGTGAACCAGAGACTAAATAGGATAATGCGATAGATCATTCAGGACTGTGTGTGTGGTGAATGAGGTCGCTTTGGTGGAGTAGGAAGTGTGGGGGAAATGATGTGAGAAGCTTTCAAATATATCCTCGCTTCATTCTCAAGCCAGATTAGCAAGAACAATAGAAAAAGATATTTAATAAACCCATTAACTCTTTCTGCGTTTTGTGTCACGCAGTGTTGTTGTTCTACAATACATAAGACGAATTAATATCTACGAAGGAGACACAAAAAATGAACATATATATATATATATATATATATATATATATATATATATATATATATATATATATATATCTATCTATCTATCCGACACACTAAATCCTGGCACCCATGATAACTGTTTTTCTTTTCTGATGCTGAAGGCTTTTCCTCATGTAAGGGAAGCGCACAGAACTCAAAGGGTTTAAAACCTCAATAATATAATCAGCGGTAGGTAAACATGGTAATAAATCATACCACCTCATCTAAGCCCCGTCAATTTCTGTGGCAGGAAGGCACAGAAACGAACCAGATCACCCTGACATCGTGTGGTAATCGGCCCTCATCCCAACTCAGCTCAAGATGTGTGTGCTGCTGCTGCCTCTTATACATATACTCGTTTGTTTCCAGCCCGGCCACTGCGTCGGCCTCGCTTGCGACGTCACGGGGGTATTTCCTCTTTAGTGCAACATTCCCCCTCCCCCTCCTACCACCATCACCCTCCTCGTGATACTTCCTACCTCACACCACCTTCACTCTGATCCTTAACTCTCTCTCTCTCTCTCTCTCTCCTTGCCTTCGACGCACATAAATTAAAAGAGTACGAAGGCAGTACGAAGGACAGCAAACAGCAACATATTTATTTGTCTTTTCGGGGCTGTTTGTTATACAGAAGACTATAACTATGATATCCAGTTCTATGCCATGATGACAGGGATTGCAGAACAAGAAGGCTCCCATATACTGTAAATAACCTCGAAAGGACCATTAGGGATATTGCTGTTGGCGTTCCATTGCCTTCCCTCTGTTTGACAATCTTAGGCCCCTACCGTCTCTATGCACTTCAACCCCACCTCTCTCTCTTTCTCATTTCTCCATCCCTCTCTTCTCTCCCCGTGACTCATCTTCCTCTCTTCCCTTCTTCCCATCCCTTATCCCACTCATCCTCCTCTCAGTAAGGTCCACTCCTCTTCACCACCCACCCCACCCTGAATAACATCCTACTTCCCCATCCCTTTGCCTTCTCCCCATTCCCTCTCTTCTTATCGATTCCTTCCCTTTTCCCCAGCTTTTCATCTCTTTATTCCCCATTCAGCTATCTTCATATCCCACTTTCCCCTTCCTTACTCTTCCCCCTCCACACTATACAGCTCCACCTCCCTTCTTTTCTTCCCTGACCCACTCTTCCCTCCCCATTCCCTTTTCCACTCCCTATCTCTTTTTCCCACTCCTCTCCCCAACCTCCTCCCGTCTTCTCACTCTTCACCTCCCTATCACCCTTTCCCACCTTCCTCCCTCCCCGCTCCCCCTATCTCCCTCTCCACACAAACTCCCCTGCCTTACCCATCGTCATCATCGTCTCTCTCCCATACAAAATCACTTCTCGTCCATCCAATCCCCTACACTCGCCCCATCCGATCCCTTCCTCTTTTCCCTACTTCCCCTCCTCCCTCACCCCACAGCACTCATCTTCCCCCTCTCACATCTACCCACCGGCATTTTTCTTCTACGTATCGAGGGTATAATGAAGTGGGAAGAGGTTGGAGGAGGAAGGTAAAATAAGTGGATGAAAAGGAAGATAGTGGAAGAGTATATGTGTATGGCGTAAGCTAATTAGAAGCTGTTTAAGAACCTTTCAAGTAAGTATTCGTGGCACCTAATTCATATACGCCCCTCTCGTCTCCACTTAGCCTACCCCAAAGCAATTTGTCCCCCCTCCCTTTCCCTTACCCTTAGCCCTCCACCCCCCTCCCATGGTATGTTCATAGGAGAGTTAATGGTAGAGTACGACAGATACGAGGCACAGGCGGTGAAACTGATGATATTGGTAACAGAGAGTGACAGATTAGAAGGGAAGGACAGACATTACGTAAGTTAGGAGAGTAAGGCACATACATGGAACAAACAGTGAAACAGGAGATAGTGGTTGTAAACAGTAGTAGAGTGTAAGTTAGGATGAAAGTGAGACAGATATATGGCACAAAAGAAGAAACGGGTACTAAACAGTGGTACAGAGTGTCAGAAGGGTTGGACTGACTCAAGGCACATACGGTGAAGCAGAAGGCTGGTATGATGTAGGTTGGGAAGAGGATAGGACAAGGTCTGGGCACAGGCGGCAAAACAGAAGACAGTGATAGCAGACAGTAGTAGGGCGAAAGAGTGAAGGGTAGGACAGATACAAGGCTTAAATGGTGAGAAAGAAGACAACTATTGGCAGTACACAGTGGTATGGTGTAAGTTAGGAGGAAAGCAGGACAGATACAAGGACAACAGAAGAAAACCAGTGAAAGCTGATAGTGGTATGGTTTGCTGGGAGGACGTGACTGATACAAAACACCGACGATGCCAGTGATGAAAGTGGTAGTACACAGTGATAGGCAGAGATGTTATTTGGTGTCTCTGCCCTGCTATCTCCCCCCACCCTCCACGTAACTCAATACACCACTCATTTTTTTATCCTCTCTCCAGTGCCTCGTTATCAGCTCGCTACCGACCTCCACATACCCTGCAGCCATTCGTTCCCTTCCCCCCACTCCCCCTTCGTCTCTCCTCCACCCTTGCTCCAAACCTTCCTTACCAATTCCTCCCTTCCCCAATCCCCTCTTAAACACCCTTACTTTGTACCCCTTTCACGTCCTTTTCACATTCCCTTTACCACTTAATTTCCCTCCCCCCTTCTCTTTCTCAACGTTTCTTATCAATTCCTCTCTCCTTCATTCGCTCTCTCCCTTCAAACACGCCTTACTTCGCACACCCCTCGTCCTCTCTTTACATTTTCCTTAGCAACTCCGTTCTTCCTTCAAGCCCACTTATTAACGTGTTTCTCCTCTCACACCAGTTTTCTCAGTAGTCGTTCTTCTTCCACTTCCCACTCTGCGCATTCTTTACCAGTTCTTCCCTTTCTCATTCCCCTTTATACATTCTTTTGCCCACTCCTCTCTTTGCCACTCCCTCTCACCTTTATACCCTTACCTCGTTCTCTCTCATTTCCCTCTTCACATTGTCCTCAGCGACTCATTTGCCTATAGTCTTTTCCCTCAGTTTTCGCTATAATCATTCCCATCTCACGTCCGAAACATTCCTCACCAGATCACCTCTCCCCAGTCCCCTTCTCACACTCACTCCCTGTCATTCCCCTCTTCATAATCTACTCCTCAGCAACTCTACTCCCTCCTTCTCTTGTTTTTGTCTAATGGCTGAAAATTGAAGCTCTCGCCAACTCGTGACTGCGCGAAGGACAAGCACAGGAAGGGGGGAACGATAAAGGTCTTGGCTGAACCACACTAGTTTTTCTTGACCCTCCCAGTACTATGACGTCACTTACTACGTCACTTTACGATTATATTCATACGTCACTAAGATTAAAGCTTCAATGCCATCAGTACGATTAACGTCTCTTATTCATGTTACGCTTTTATTAAACGTAAGACACACCTTCACACAACACTTTCCATGCTAGCGACTCTTTTCACGGCACTTGCATATTTTACTATGGCAAATGCGTGGTAGTACTATTAGCTGGTGGAAATTCTTAGCGGCTCAAGGATTCAAATATATGTCCCGTTATCTCCTCCGACGCACTTAGGGATATAATTCTAACACATGATTTTATTCAGCTGAGGATAATGCTTAATGGTTAGCCTCTTCACTACGAAGTATCCCGCTAAGTTCAATAAAAAAGCGCCATCGCAGTGGAAAGGTTAACACGTTCAGCCCGAGGACGCCTTTCATATTTCGGTCTTGCTGTCTCCAGGTGATTTTGCTATGCTTTGGGGACACTATTGGAACCGGAGGGATTGGATGGAGGATTCATCAAACCCTTCAATAAGCAAAGTCTATCCTAGGTTGCACAAAATCGTTGAAAATTACAAAATTAAATAAATAAATAAATAAATACAGTAAAATAAAATACCATATCCTAGTAGTGAACTGCTTCGTGGTCGTTGCTTTTTATCCCATCAAAGTTGCTCTTTTTCAGCCTGACAAAATCGTTAGGCGGTATCCCCCCCCCTTAAAAATAAAATAAAATAAAAATAAAAATTCATTCCTGTACCAGAAACTTTAACTCATAATTTCTGAGGAGTTCTTACTACTTTTGTGGCTGCTCTGATCTCTCTCCTAGGAACCAAATCGTTAGCTGTTAGACCGTATAAAGTAGGTCAGTTCCTTGATGGCAGCCGTACATGGTGGGTTGGAGGGACGGCTAAAGGATGGGTGTAAGACGGGATGAAGTGGGTGTAGGGTAAAGGATGGGGTGGCAGTGTAGAAGTGGGTGGGATAGGCTGAGATGGCGGTGGGTGGAGTGACTTCGCGAAAGTAATGCACAAGGTGAAGACAGGTGTTGTAGGCTGTTTATATATGACTGACAAAAATTTACTCGAGTTACCTGAAGTCGTTTAGTAAGATGATGTATAATCTTCGGACATTCACTACTACTTTCATAACCTTCACTGTACCACGGACCTGTGAATCCAACTGCACCACCGTTTTGAGGTGTAAAGGTTAACTGGGTCTGACAGGTGTGTAAGTGCGTGTATCAAGACCAGTAGTTACTATTCCTTGCTCCCCTCGTCCCTCTTTCCCACCTCACCTTTCAGGACAGACTCAAGTAATTACCCAGAGCTTAAAACCTTACTATATTGCCTTAAATAAATAAACTAAATAAATACCAGACGCATCAGAAAGAAGCCCATCTTTCCGGCTCCCCCGTCCTCTCTCTCTCTCCTCAGCCTCAGGATATTTTCAAAAAATTTCCATAGATTATAAGCCTACAGTTTTATCCCCCTTCCTGCTCCCTCCCTCCCTCCCTCAGGATACTCCCTATTCGAGACTGTTCCTCATTCCATCAGCCCCTAGGCGTCTTTCCTCGTAAACACTCTGGCTCCTATGACTCACTCCCAGTTGAAGGAAATCGTATGGCGGTAGGTGTAAGAAATTACTAGAGTTGTCCCGTCTATGTGAGTTGCGGTGATAGTATTTACCTTCAGACTTCTATGACTCGGAGAAATGGGATGGGAGGGAAGAATGGAAGAGGGAAATGGGATGAATGGAAGAAATGGGATGAAAGCAATGAATGGAAGAGACAAATGGGATGGAAAGGATGAATGGGGAGAAATGGGATGGATGAATGGAAGAGAGAAATGGGATGGAAAGGATGAACTGAAGAGAAATGGGATAGGGGAGATGAATGGGGGAAAGAAATGGGATGGAAGAGGTGAAAGAGGGAGAGAAATGGGATGGAAGAGGTGAAAGAGGGAGAGAAATGGGATGGAAGAGGTGAAAGGGAGAGAAATGGGATGGACGAGGTGAAAGGGGGAGAGAAATGGGATGGAAGAGGTGAAAGAGGGAGAGAAATGGGATGGAAGAGGTGAAAGAGGGAGAGAAATGGGATGGAAGGGGCGAAAGAGGGAGAGAAATGGGATGGGAGAGGTGAAAGTGGGAAAGAAATGGGATGGAAGAGGTGAAAGGGGGAGAGAAATGGGATGGAAGAGGTGAAAGGGGGAGAGAAATGGGATGGAAGAGGTGAAAGGGGGAGAGAAATGGGATGGAAGAGGTGAAAGGGGGAGAGAAATGGGATGGAAGGGGCGAAAAAGGGAGAGAAATGGGATGGAAGGGGCGAAAAAGGGAGAGAAATGGGATGGGAGAGGTGAAAGTGGGAAAGAAATGGGATGGAATGGGTGAATGCACGAGGGTGGAGAGACGGGTGGGGAAAAAAACAACAAAAAACAAAAAGGTGTAAACAAAGGTTGTACAAAGAAGGATGGAATGAAAGCAGAGAGAGAGAGAGAGAGAGAGAGAGAGAGAGAGAGAGAGAGAGAGAGAGAGAGAGAGAGAGAGAGAGAGAGATGGGGGGAGAGGACGCACGATACACAAGTTACAAAGGAATTAAGCCTTTTAGCCCGAAGACGCAACTTTTTTTTTCTAAGTTTTATTCCTGCTTCCCCCAGACGATTTATCTACATCAGGAGGGCAGACTGACAGCGAAGGGGTAAATGGAGGCTGTATCCAACCCATCCCCCTCGATCAGTCTCTCCTTAACATAGTATAATATTCTGGTAGTAGCATGAAAATAAGTAGATAGATAGATAGATAGATGGACAGATAGATAAATAAAGTAATAAATAAATAAAGAAAGTAAACGCCGTAGTGAATTAATAAAGATATCAAAGCAGCAAGACAGAGGTGATGAGTGGACGTGACGACAAGAATGGAAAAGAAATGGCGAAAGCAAGAATAAAGAGTGGTATATTAAGAACCGGAAAGGTTGGAGGAATGCAAACTGAGAATGGATGGAGGCAGTATAAGAGAAACCAGAACAAGAAACGTGAAAACTACGGTGAAAGGCACACACACACACACACACACACACACACACACACACACACACACACACACACACACACACACACACACACACACACACACACACTCACACACACACACACACACACACACACACACACACACACACACACACACAGAAATAAGATACTAGAGTCAATGACAGAAAGAGCACACAGAACAGGAAGATGAAAACTGAGAAAGGAGGAATACAGAGACATGAAGTAAAAGCAGTAAGAAGACAAATACAGCAGGAAACAGGATACCATCAGTGGAAGGATTACACACACACACAGGAAAGCAAACAGCAACAGACCTTATGGTCCTTTCGAGGCTGCTTGTAAGAGAAAACTATGACTACAAGATCTAACTCTACATGCTGAAGGATAAGGATAGTAAAGCAAAGGAGGAGGAGGAGGAGGAGGAGGAGGATGATGATGATGATGATGATGATGATGATGATGATGATGATGATGATGATGATGATGATGATGATGATGATGATGATGATGATGATGATGATGATGATGATGATGAGGAGGAGGAGGAGGAGGAGGAAAAGGACGACGACGACGACGACGACGATGATGATAATGATGATGATGATGATGATGAGGAGGAGGAAGAGGAGAAGGAGGAGGAGGAGGAGGAGGAGAAATTAGATACTAGTAAAAAAGAAAAAAAGAAAAAAAAAAGGCTGCTGAGAGAAAGAGGATGAAAACAGTGAAATGAAGAATGCAGTCAGTTTATTTCACCTTACTCACGGAAAAAGAAAAAAAAAATGTTACGGCTCTACACCCTATTCAAGCACTTTCTCATGGCTAGCAGCATACTCTACCTGTAAGTGTTAATCTGCTCTTGTTATAACTCAATACTCTAGAGATAGCAATTTTAGGCCAATTCAAAATAAATGGCGTATAGTTGCTTTTTGTCGCCCCATGAAAGACCTCTCGTAGTGAAGGAATCACTGAAAGCTACATGTAACTCTCTTAGTTTGAAAAGATAGATAAAACTACTCGACGACCCTCAGTCATTGCCTAATTGTCTCCCTATAAACCTCTCAAACATCTACGCCTTTCCTGCATCAGTCTACATGCCCAGTCTACTTCCATTCCTCCTCCCTCTTTAATCAGTTTCACAGTTCATCTTGTACAGCTACACTTCACCCCTCTCATTCTCGCTACACTTCACCCCCTATCCTTGCCAAGTTGTGACCCCTACAGTATATTCAGTAACTCCTAAATAATCACGCCTTTGCAACACCGGTCTACTTCAGCTTTATATGCTTTACCTGTTTACCCTCATACTTCCTCACTAAAACACTCCTCTTCCCAATGCATCAACTAACCTCATGGTTTTACTCCTAACCTTGGCTAGCCTGCGATTCCTACATACCATCCATTTCCTTCCTTAACCTACATCGCACCGTCTCATCCCCTTTACGCACTTACTCAGTCCCGTATGTCTTCAGCACAACTCCCTCCCTCCTGGAATTACCTCATTTCGGCTCTTCACCCCTAACCTTTGCCTACCTGTGCTCCTTACAGTCCTTCCATTAATCCACGCCTCTCTTACATTAATCTACCTCGCACTGTTTCGTCCTCTTTATTAACTTCATTACTTCCTCTATTACAATTTCCCTCCTCCATCCAATCTTCTAATCGCATAACTCACCTCTAACCTTTAACCCGTGCTCCTTATAATCCTCCAATTAATCTACGCCTTTCTTGCATTATTCTATATCGTACCGTCTCATCCTCTCTACTTAACCTTATTGTTACCTCCACCAACGAAGTTGGAGGAGGTTATGTATTCACCTACATTTGTTTGTCCACAATAATATCTCCAAAAGTTCTAAATTCAATGCATTTCTGTGGATGGGTGGGCCATGGGCCAAGAAAGAATTGATTAAATTTGGAGGTGGATCTGGATCCTATGTATCCCGCACAGTATCTCCAAAAGTTCTCAATGAATTTCAATTAAATTTTGTGGAAGTGTGGGCCATGAGTCATGGAACAAAGGTTTAACTTTGAGGAGGATCCGGATCCTACGTATCCATTATCTCCACGGATCTGGATCCGGACCCGGATCCTCTTAATGGTAATTGCATTAGGGGAGGTATGCGCTCTGTGAGTGCTTTCCAGTTTCCTCTGTTACAACCTTCCCCACCTCTCTGTAGTCATCTAATTTCCGTACTTCACCCTTAACCTTTGCTAGCCCCTCTCCCCTTACAAACCTCTCATTAATCCACGCCTTTCCTGCATCAATCTACATCGTAACGCACCATCCTATTTGGCCCCCAATTTACTACAAACCACCATCTCCACATGTAACTACCTAATTGCTTTACCTCTAACCTTTACCTATCTGGGCGGCATATTCCCGAAGTCTATTGCTATTCAGCACTTCTGCAAGCCGCTTGAGCTATGGGTGACGCTCGGGTCGTAGCTCACAAACTAACCACGTGAATCCGTTCTAACTGTTCTCAGTTAATTTCCCGGCAAAAAGTAATACCTACACTATCCTAGCCTAAACCAGGTCGGGTGCCGAACTTCGGGATTATACACCCGGGAGAAAGACACACCTCTTATATCTCGTCTTTCTAGTATCATTCTATCTCAACCGCCTCATCCCCTTTACTTAATCTCATATTTACTGCTCTACAGCCACTCTCCTCCATCCACCTACTCATAGCACTTCACCTTAACTTCTGCCGACTCGTATATCTCATCCTACATCCACGCCTTTCATACATTCATCTGTATTCCACAACAACCCTCTTATCCCCTTTACTTGTCCTAATTATCCTAAGTACAGTAGTCTCATGCAACCACCTACCAGCAGCAGTTCACTCCTAACCTTTGCTGCCTGAGCCACAGACATCTCTCTCTTAGCCCACAACTTTCCTCCATAATCTCTACCCTACCATCTCATCCAACTTGTCCCGTTCCCCGTGCGTTTCCTGTTATTCTCCTCGATCAGCAACCATCTAATTTCACCGCACTGCCCAAAACCCTTGCTTATTTCCCCATCTTATAAATACCTCTCTTATACCCAGACCTTCTCTTCATCAGTCATAATCGCGCCATCCCGTCCTTGTGGCTACTATCAGCCTCCTATGAATCACTTAACAGCTGAGTAACATCGTCTCGCGTTAGATATAATAATGTACTAGAGTTATTCCGTCCATGAGAGAGTTTTTGTCCCTCACATTATCTCAGTACATCTCTTTCCTGCACCTAATCCATCTAACATTTTACTCAACCTTCGGCAACCCACTCCTTTACACACCTCCCTTGGATCCTCGATTTTTCCTCATTAACTCACATCAAACCGTTCTCGTCCTCTTTATCTGCTTAACCTCACATTTCTGTTACCTTCCCTCTTCCTCCCTCACCTGTGCTTCATTACACTCCCCTTACACGCCTCTCTTTTTATTGTCACTGTTCCTGCATCAGTCAACATTGCACTTCTCTCCCTCGTTAATTAATATCGTATTCAGATCTGAGCAGATTTTTGGCAATAAACAAGACTTTGAAGAAATTAAATACTAAAATGAATCGTTTTACTTTGCTGTATTTTTTTTTATCTTTAAGCATTTGCACTAGTTTGGTTGTGAACTGTTTGGTGGGTGTACTGAGTGAAGACAAACGCGTAAACAAGCAATCCCATACGCAACTTAATCTTAAAACTTATGAATATTGTTCCTGTTGTTTCACGTCTCCTAGTTCTTCGATTTCCCTTCATTAATATTTGCATGTTACTGAGTCACCCTCTTAATTCCCCCTCGTATTTCTGTAACTTACACTCCCCTCCTGCAACAGCAAACTAATCGCATCACTTCACCCTAACCTTTGCCCTCCTCCTCCCCCAACCATCCTTTCATTCTAATTATTGAGAGCACCACCCTTCCACCTTCCCTCATCACACCTTTATATACTACTAACTTCACTTTCATTCTTTTGTAAATTTATATATTACGCTTCTTTAACATGTGCAACCAGAAGTCCGTTTCAAAATACAGAACATAATTATCCAGTTGAATAATCGGTACTCTGTGAACCATCAAACCTCAGCTCATGCCTACCTCTTCTTACAAGCAATGAAAAAGTATACAAAACTAGTTACACAAATAAATAAACGTCATAATTTTTTGTTTACCTAATGATGGAAGGAGAAACATGGGAGAAAGTACTAAATAACTATCAACAGTATGCCCGGTGAAATGCAACGGACACACACACACACACACACACACACACACACACACACACACACACACACACACACACACACACACACACACACACACACACACACAAACACACACACACACACAAATAAATGAATAAATAAAATAAATAAATGTTTAAAAACCTTGCTGTCTGTACCCCTGACAGAGGAAAGGCGCTGTTAAATCCTCACAGGTAACCCTATATAAAGAAACACAAGCTAATCCAACATACTGTACGGACAATCTAAGTCCGCAAAACTCTCAAACACTTCAGGGCACCATGATCTTCCTGAAATCTCTTCCATACTTCAACCAAACACCGACATTCTTGCTGAATATTTAAAATTACATGCCACTTCTTGGTCACAAAAACATTAAAGAAAAGTTCTAGATACTAGCATTATCTCTGCTTACTTTCAAACCTCAATTAATACCACTGTCACTACAGCCATCAGAGCGGCAAGTCACTTAATCACAAAGATCTCTCGAAAAATCAGGAAAATCACCTCACCCGTGGTTACATCCATACCTAAGCCAGCGCCAGTCATCGCAGATTCATACACATCATGTACCAAAATGTCATCACGGAAGACCACAAACCACATTCAATATTACATCCACGCCTTTAAAATAATAACAGCAATAATAATAGTACCGTAATAATAATAATAATAATAATAATAATAATAATAATATAAAGTGTCCTAAAATATAAAACAAACCAATTCTTAGCAGTTCTCATATTAAACTTCATCTCTGGTTACCTGTACAGCTCATCCATATACCATTTTACATACAGATTTATCAGTATTACATTCCACTTCTTGATCACAAAAATGTCAAAGTTCAGGACAGGTCAAAAATCCTTGGGCACTTCTGTATGGAAAGTCAGGTGGAACAGGGAATTTCTTGGGCTTTAAGTATTAAGTGAATGGGCTGTTTATAACGTAGTTTTGCTTCTGTGCTTTCCTGATGGTGTTTTTCGATTTCTCCACTCCCGCGTATTAGTGAAAAATAAGTGAAGACGATGACGATTTCCGTGCCTCAACCGTATGCCATCATTTTTACCGATTCATGAAAACTACAAGTCGTATCCACCACAATTCCATCCTCATCCTGCAATTTACAGGGCCTTGTATTTGAAGCTTGGGGTCCGTATTCTAGTCGGTCAAGGATGCTCCCTAGCACTTCTTCCTCACCGATCTATTTTTTGGATCCAGCTAGATACCATCATTTTATACTTTAATTATGCAGAATATGGCGGTATTAGAATTATTAAAGTAACACATAAGAGGGGATTAACACAAAGAAATTAATTCACCTAAGAAGAGGTGTTAGGGGGCTTCCATAATCCACGAGAATGTGGGCCTAAGAGTCTCATAAACACATTTCGTATCAGCTTATTTTGAATACTGCACGTTGATAATTACCTTACTTGTGCAGACTACATCAGTATTAAAATACACAACATACAAGAGCACAGTATGGTGTAATATGGAGATCACATCGCTAAGAGAGGCTACAGGGACCCAACTTGGTCCACGATAATACGGAACACAGAGCATAAGATGACTCGCAAAACAATCCCCCTCAGGAAAACGAGGAAGGGCTATGAGAAGTCCACGTCCCTGAATTGTATGTCGTCCTTCTGAGGCCGTATTCTCGAGGTCGAGGATTTTTTTTTTTTTTTTTAACCAACTTAGCTTACTTGTGCAAATATCAGGTTAACGTACGTCTCTATGGTATTCCTGATATTAAACTGATATAAACAATGTGAAAGGTGTCATTACGCCGTATTTAACGTTCAAAATTATTCGCGAGACAGTGCTTGGGACCTCCTACGTACACGGCAAATAAAATGGACCATATTCTATTGAGTTGGGCGTTTCCTATCACTTAATCCTTGGTGAATTTATTCTGCATATTACTGTTTAATACCGTATGTTAATCATATCTTTTTATGACAATTTGAAAAAAAAAAGGGGGGGGGGGATTACCATGATCAATAAAAGAACACGAGAGGAAGTGGTTCTAAGATGCCTCTTAACCCCTTCAACTCAGGAACGCAGTTTTTCAATGTATCAGACTACACATTTCAGTAACAGGCATATATCTGGTAACGATGGTATCTGAAATTATCTAAACCGCTTCAATACGATGTTTATTATGCTCGCCTCGTCACCTCCAGACGCTATTATTCAATCCAGAAACTTCTGATAAGGAAGGGTTTAAGCTCATAAGAATACGACCAAATAAGTTGACGCTACTCACTACTCACCTCCCCTACAACAAACGACACTCAAGGTTTCCCATTATCCACGCGGAGAGAACAACTGCGCCATCATCCTATCGTCAGCAGCACCTAGGACGCTATCCCCCTAAGGGCTCCTCGCAGGGGTCAGTTTGAACTTCCCGGTTTAGCTGTCATTCACTTGACACTTCCCTGTTGTCTGTAGCTACCAGATTTGCGGTGACTTCTGAACGATCACAGGCTGAATACTAAAATACCAGATAGCACAACTTTGCATTATGCTATGCCTCGTACAGCTCTAATTACACAGCTAGTAACTGTAAAGCAGATGTGATCATGAGGAGTTTTGCTGAACTGAAATTTGGTCAAAACTGCTTATCACACACTACGGATGACAACAAGTGGGAATGTGGGACTTAGCGCGTGAAGAGGCGAGAGTAAAATTTGTACGTGAGTGTAACAAAGTGTGTTGTGAAGTACCCGTGTGTGTGTGTGTGTGTGTGTGTGTGTGTGTGTGTGTGTGTGTGTGTGTGTGTGTGTGTGTGTGTGTGTGTGTGTGAAAGACTGACGAAGAGAGTGTATGTGAGTGAGGTGGAGGGGGGAAGAGGGAGGGGGAGGCCGAGGATGAGATGGAGGGATGGGGTGGAGAGGTATATGAGAGAGGGGGGTGTGAGTTGGGAGCAGGGCAGTGAAATGGCGGGGGACAGGGCGACTTGGAGGCGATTTGTTTGTGGCCACCCCAAACGGGATTGAGGCGTCTGGCAATAGACAGATAGATATATATATATATATATATATATATATATGCGTGCGTGTAGCAGGGAGGGATGGGGGGTAATTACCGTATCTTAGCGAGATTCGACCCCAAACGTTCTGACGAGCAATTAGCAATGTTGTGCTTAAAAGTGCACACCACATGAAGATATCAACAGTGCCTTACTTTGAGATACTGTATTTCCTGGGGCTTTACGAACTAATCCTATGGCCATTCCTAGGTCAAGCATACAGCATCAGAAGTGTTATTTCCAGGGCATTTTATCCATGCACTCAGAGACTGGTTCCAAGTCCAACTGCACTAATGAAATGGCACTAAAATAACACCTGTGCTGCTGCTAAAAGAAAAAAAAAAAGCTGGATGGCTACATCTCCTCATAAAACACCCATTTAACACAGCATGCCTCATGTCAGGTCATGCTGATTTTAACTTAGTATGGTTGTTGGGGGAGCTCACCATCCACTTACTCGATGTAGTGCTGCTCTCGGATGCCTGTCCTTTCCTCTCTTCCTTCTTTTCATCATTCCTCTTCTGTCTTCATTCATTCTTTCCTCTTGTCTTCGGATGACTCTACTGTACACTGAGTGACATGCCAAATGGTTTCCTGTACACCAGGAAACCATTTACTACGCTGGGTGGTAAGCGTATAACCAAATTATGACGACTGGTGGTAAGGTGCTCCAATCAGATTGAGCCATTGCTCACGTAATGCCACTCAGGGATGAATGAGACTGGTCACTCTCATCTTAAATGTCAGGACCAACTTGCCTAGCCTCGGGCTCCTACGCTCCTCATGGGGCAACACCGGATTAGATGATGGATAGTAAGGTCATGCTGATTTTAACTTCACCGAGTTGTGCAGTAGGGATTAATGTAGCCTGTGCAGAGTATTCAGGATTCAACTTATAGCGTGCACGCGCGCGCACACACACACACACACACACACACACACACACACACACACACTGATGTCAGGGTTCAAGACATCAAATCCATCCGGGGCATACTGGCGTAAAACCACCCTTCATAACAAAAGCTTCTATCGTCCAATCCTTCATCCTTATTGCTCCATCAGGAGTTGCCAACGGACAGATTACAGCACAAACATTTAAGGCAACAATGACCTGTTACTTGCCCCACAGGCTTCTCGCGAGTAAAAAACTGGTGGCAGAAAGGGACAAACTTCCTGGTGGTGTTTGGTATTACCAGAGACCTTCCTTGAAGTTTCAAAATTAGAGTACTGTACTAACCATGTCTCTCTCTCCTTTTCCTATGGCCTCTCCCTACACAGACATGGTCCCCGAAAGATCTCTCCTTGAAATGACACTCCCCATTCCCTCTCCTTCCCTATTCCCTCGTTAAGTATGGCTAAGATTTTTATTCTTAATAGGTCTGACACTGGCCATGGACAGTCATTCTGTTGCTTAAGGTTCCACTGTCCTCCAGTATGTCAGACACCATCATATGTGACCACTTCAATGCTAATACCCACTGAACAGATGCTAGGGATCCTTTCAAACCGCATACAGCTTCTATAACCACTCGCTTACTACCTCCTCCAGCTGCATGAAAACACAATCAAAACAACACTGGATGAGCAGTGATAGTGAACTGCTGATAAAAAAATTACTACTGATTGGCTGCACGAACTGCTTGTAGAACGCCCAGGTGGGAAATTATCCTTCAAGTAAGGTCTTAAGAAGTACATATTTTAGGAACTAAATGAAGAGAGTCTTGAGAAGAATGATATGGGAAAAAACGAATACTGATGAGATGCAGTTTGGGTTACTGTCAGACAAAATGGACCACTTATACAATATTCACTGTCAGACAGCTTCAAGATAAACAGACCCTCCCTATAACGAAATAACTGGGGAGAAACCTGATTCACAAAAGCCGATGATCCATTATACTGTATCTGATTGTCCCCCCTTCCTTCCAGGTGGGATTTCAGGCATATGTTTGAAAATAAGTGAGTACAACAGCAAATTCTAGTTTGAAAATTGAAAACTATACCCGTTTTAAACTAAACTGGAGCAAAATTTTGCCCTTTCGCAGTTTATTTTACAACCTTGTCACTGTACTTCTTCATGACTATACAGTACTACAGTCTGTTATTACAACTCAGCAGTCAACATAGAGAAGGGGCAAATCATGCCAGGTTGGAGTAAAACAGGTAGGAAACACATGTATTGTGACCCACTGCACTCCACTTTACAATGTTCATTATAGCTGACGGAAGTCTAGTGGCCTTCGTAGTGTCCATCAAATTCAATATTCAGTCCATCGAGGTACGTTAAACTGAGGGTCTTCTGGATAGACGAGGGAAGAGAGAGCTGTGCTTAACTTTTGCTGACTCAAAGAAGGCTCTTAACAGAATGCCCTGGGCGATGGTGAAGTGGGCAAGGAGAAAGGGTGGAAGTGAAGAATGGTTGGTTGGAGTAGCCATGGCAACATATGAGGGTGCTATCACAGAGGTGAGAGTGAGTGGAAGTTTGGGTGATGAATTTTCCATGAACAATGCTGTGTACCAGGAGATCAGTTTTAAGCCCCTGATGACTTGGTGCTGATCACAGCGACTGTTACCACATGATCACTTTTTCCTATACGACACAGATATTTCAAAGACTCAGTTACATCAGGTTCTTTGGTTAGCAGTAAATTCAATCTTGCTGGTGTGTCGTCTCTTCGGAATCATGTTTCTTCTTTGACTCACTGCGTCATCACATTATTCTATCTATCTGTTTATCTATTGCCAGACGCCTCAATCCCGTTTGGGGTGGCCACAAACAAATCGCCTCCAAGTCGCCTTGTCCCCCACCATTTCACTCCCCTGCTCCCAACTCACACCCCCCTCTCTCATATACCTCTCCACCCCATCCCTCCATCTCATCCTAGGCCTCCCCCTCCCTCTTTCCCCCTCCACCTCACTCACATACACTCTTTTCGTCAGTCTTTCACCCTCCATCCTCTCCACATGGCCAAATCACCTCAGTGTGTTCCTCATAACGCTTCCTATCACATCCACATCCACACCACAACGCTCCTTTATATCCTCATTCGTCAGCCTGTCTCTCCATATGACTCCACAGGCTCCTCTTAAATAACTCATTTCCACTGCTCTCACTCTTGACTTGTGTCCTTCCGACAACATCCAAGCTTCACTTCCGAACGTTAGAGTTGGTATCACAATAGTCATGTAGTAACTTTTTCACTTCCATGCTCACTTCCCTGTTTCTTATCACTGCTTTCAAGGAACCAGCAACCTTTCTTCCCTGCTGTACCCTTTCAAGCACTTCACCCTCCAAACCTCCATCCTTACTCATCACACTACCCAAGTACTTAAACGTACTCACATTTTCCAATTCCTCACCATCCAACCTCGCTGTACATTCACTGACTTCACCTCTCTCAAAGACCATCACTTTACTCTTCCCTACATTCACCTTTAGATTCCGTTTCTTACACACTCTCTCAAACTCATCCACCAAGCCTTGCAGCTCCCCTTCGTCTTCACTCAACAACACAGTATCATCTGCAAACAACAGTACAGGGAGTTTCCAAACACTATCCTCTCTCACCAGGGCCACTCCAACATCCACTACCCTACCTTGTACCTCTTTTATTACCCCATCCAGGTACAGATTGAACAACTATGGAGACATGACACATCCCTGTTTCAACTCAACCTTCAAAGAGAAAAATTCACTTAGTTCACCATCCACACGCACTGCAGCCTTCGCACCATCGTACATACTCTTCACAGCATTCAACAACTTTCCATCTACTCCATATATTCTTAACACTTTCCACAATCCTTGTCTATCCACCCTGTCATATGCTTTCTCCAAATCCATGAAAGCCGCATACAACTTCTTTCCCTTCTCTAGAAACTTTTCCACTAAAGATCTGAGAATGAATATCTGATCTACACAACCTCTTCCCTTCCTGAAGCCTCCCTGTTCTTCTCCAACTAATTTCTCTGTTCTTTCTCTAACTCTGTCAGTAAGTATCCTACCATACACTTTTCCTATTATACTAAGAAGACAAATGCCCCTATGATTACCACACACTTCTTTTTCCCCTTTTCCTTTGTACAAGGGAACAATTATACCTGACTTCCAATCCTCAATTATAAGTTTAAAAAGGGATTGTCAAACCAGTGTCAAGTTTCACTGTACCTACTTCATGCAACTCAGTACCCTGTCAGCTCCCATACCTCATCAACTTCCATATCTCACTTCTCACAGATTTATTTATTTACCATAAACATTCACTTTCTTCCTGGATTACACCTCCTCACTCATTCACACTAAATCACATACCATATACCCCTTTTTTTTACTCTCTTGTCAACATTAATTCTCTCCATTTGACTATACCATTTGAGCCCACCCTCTTTTATCCTATTATGAACATACAGTACTTCCTTACTCCACATCTTTCCCAAGTCACTCAATATTTTAATACTATCCACTCTTGACACACATTCCTCAACAGCCCTAGTTCAACTGCTCATACTCTTGACTTTTCCAGGAACCACCCTGCTCATATATTCCACCTCTTCTCTGTGCTCTGTGCACCACTATACCAATCACGCTCACCACCACACAGAATCATAAGCATAAAGTTGTCACAAATCCACATATATTTTCATTCTGATTCACTCTCACCCCTGCACCTGTTTACTTTAATTTTTCCTAAAACATTCTTCATATCTACAGACATTATGAAGCAACCTTCTAAGGCTACCTCTAACTCTGCCAATAAGACAGCATGACTAGCATAAAGACAAGTTTTAATTCCACATCTTGGTTCTAGTTCATTCCTGCATCTACTTTTTTCAATTTGATTCTCCCTGGAACACTATCCATATCAACACCAATTAACTATGGTGAAATAACAGGTTTTTCTTACTCCAGCTCTAATCTCAAAGTATCATTCACTCTACTTTTCACTTACAGACTGGCACAAGTTTCCAAAATATGTAACAACCATCAAGAGTCTTTATCAGATTCCATATTTCTTTAACACCTGCTATACAGAATCCAAGCTGACCAAGCCTTCCACGTTCCCCAGGTCTGTGAAAGCAGTATAGTTTTTTAACGTAAAGTGTTTTTCAATAGCGATTCTCAAAGTAAAAATCTGATCTACACAACCTTTTCCCTTTCTAACCCCTCTGTTCTTTCCCAAGGCTATTCTAAATCATCTTCAGTACAGTATTTAAAGTATGGGGCTCTCTTGTAGCTTTTCAAGGTATAATGAGATACATTCCTACATAATACTTTCCATCTTTCCGTTCATTCCTGTATGACA
Source organism: Coenobita brevimanus (assembly GCF_032717465.1). Lineage (NCBI taxonomy): Eukaryota > Metazoa > Arthropoda > Malacostraca > Decapoda > Coenobitidae > Coenobita > Coenobita brevimanus. The sequence continues at coordinate 1,159,250 of NC_137017.1, read as the reverse complement.
ACAAAGATGAAGTTATATGTGCATTCACTAATTAAAACTATGACAAAGACAAGGCAACAGTTTATGCACTGTAGCAAGTACTTCTTATATGTAAAGAGTGACAGTTCTGAAAGTGAGACACAGCACATACAATGACCACAAGAACCTATATAAGTGGAGATAATGCAGTGAGCATTTTGATATATGGGTGGCTTTAAAGCAGGATGTGTGTTGTCTCCTTGGTTAGCTAGAGTTTAGTATATAGGAGATGAAATGATGAGTGCAGGTAATGGTTCTGGGCAGGGCTACTAGCCTCAAACTGGAAGCCAGACAGTGGTTATTAACTAGTTTGGTTGCAGATAATGCTTTGACATCTGAGAATGAGGAAGGGAAGCTACAGAGATCAATAAGGGAACTTCAGAATGTCTGTGAGTGACCAGAGATGAAAGTGGAAATGATACTGAAGAAATGTACTTCCAGAAGGTGTTCTGTGAAGTTGACTGGAGCTGTGATACAATGTTTGAAGTTTTGGCAGGGACGACCCAATGGATGAGGAAAGTGGCAAACCAGGATCAGCATCATAAGGAAGTGACAGGCAACCTAACAGCTCAGACAGGGGATATAAATGTTTAAAGTGGCTATACATATATCAATACATGATAGCGTGCTGGAGCCAATGAAACCAAATCTAACAAAACAAAACAAAACAAAACAATAGTGTGCTGCTGCCAACTTATGGTATTAAATATGGATGTGAAACAAGGATGAAGTTAGAAAAACCAAAGTTATGATTCAAGATAGCAGAGACAAGATACCTTTTGAATGAACATGGAGTTGTCTGGAGAGAGAAGTGAAATACTGCAGACTGTAAATGAGTGGGCAGATAAAAAGTGGAGATTGACAAGTGTGATTACCATACATGTACACATCTTTGTAGGCTGTGGATGCCGTACTCTCACATCTCTCTTTTTCCAGGCACAGTTTGACTGCCTGAGAAGGCTCTGTATGATCCAGCCTGACTATATGGTTTCTCACTATATGTAGGAGGAATGGGTAATGCATAACAAAATTCATCTTCACTTAGTACCACACTGCCTGTTATGCCATATCATCAGTTAACATATAACACCTGCCCACCCTCCCCTCCCATCATCCTAGCAATCACTGCACTTTTCACTGTTTTTACTCTTTTACCATTTTACAAGGCTAGATAAGAAACAATGGTAACAAAACAGTGTTTGTGTAATAAATATAATATTACAGAAAATGAAATACACACAATTAAGCTATTTCAGTGCAGCCTCGTTATGTGACAGGGTTGCATCAACTAAAGACCTACTGCATAATGAATTATCACATGATGAGGTTGATATAATGCGGGTTCAATGGGGTTAAGTAGGGCGACCTCGACCACAAAGCCTTAAAAAAAAAAAAAAAAAAAAAAAAAAAAAAAAAAAAAAGGCCACCCGCCTGATGCTTCTCATATGTCAGTACAAATTGTCACCAAGGGTACCTCCAGATGCTAGTTGGAAGGCCTGGATGACCACTCCACAATAAAGATACGGTATCATTTCACTCAATATCACATACTTCATTATTTGTTTAATATTTGAGCTGTAATTTGGCGAGAGCAATGGTGTTTCTGTGGCCTTTCATGTAAGAAGTAAAATGAAAGGCAACAATCACAGCCAATGTAAATACTGGGCAGATATCTTGGCTAAGTCAGCCATGTAATGACCCAAAAAGGGGATGATGATTACGTAAGGTTGACTCGATTTCTAAGTCACAAGTTTCAGTATTTCACACACAAAAACTATCACTTACTTGATATTGCACACTGCATTATTTGTAAAGCACTTGCACTGCTATTAAGCAATAACAATGGTGTTCCAGTGGTCTTTCATGTACAAAATAAAATGAAAGGCAATGATCAGAGCCAATGCAAATGCTGGGCTGGCATCTTTACTCAGTCAGCTGTGTAGAGGCCTAAAATGGGGATGATAGTTACATTAGGTTGGCACAATTTCCAAATCACAAGTTTCAGTATTTCACATACAAAAAAGTATCACGTCACTTAATATTGCACACTGCACTATTTGTTAAGCACTTGCACTGGCATTTGGCAATAACAATTGTATTTCAGTGGCCATTCATGCAAGAGTAGAGGCCCAAAATAGGGATGATGGTTACATAAGCTTGACAAGATTTCCAAGTCACAAGTTTCTCTATTTCACACACTGTACAAAAAAATTTCACTTAATTCATATAGCACATTGCACTATTTTTTAAGCACTTGCACTGTTATCTGGCAATAACAATGGTGTTTCAGTGGTAATTCATGCGCAAAACAGAACAAAAGGGAACGATCAAAGCCAACGAATACACTAAGTGGCCATTTTGGCTTGTGTGCATCACCGCATCTGCACAGGGTTCACAAAGGCAGCCGTCGAAAATATCATTGTAGTGAAATCGTGATTTTTTTAACGGTGTACCGAGACAGGGTATATCTTGTTAATTATCGCTGTAGTGATTTATCACAGGAGGTATCGTATAACAAGGCTGCACTTTATAGAAATTGTTGTTATATGTATTCTATGAATCCCAAACCCAAATAGACAAGCAGTACGGTGTCTAGTGTATGTATGAACCATAGCTCTAACTAGTGGGTACACACGGAGACCTGAGAAATGGACGACTGGAAAGGTACGAGGAAGTAGTGAAAAGTGGCAACAGCTGTGGAGGCTATTTTCGATCACACCACAGCCGCCACTTCCATAAACTCATGTACTATACTGGGCATTGCAAACAAATCAACATTACAGAACAAATACTAAACTACTAAACTACTGCAGACATGCAAGGATTATAACATCTGATTTCCTTATAAAATACGAATGGGATACATAATAATATGCTAGGCAAATAGAATAGCAACTTTTATAAATCATTTACATAAAAAATACAAAAAGAAAAAAAACATGCAATGTTTCTTCCATCATTCACACATGCATACACACACATTTCATGTCACCAATAAATATTCGGCAATGCATAATAGGATGATTCACAAACAGAAGAATCATTCTAGCAGTTATTCAGCTCATAGTCATCTTTCTGAAGAAGTGCAAAACAGATACAGTAGGCTCGCACAGTGCGCGTCATCGCAGTGCACGATTCGCATTGTGCACGAGTGACCAAAAATCATAACCAAAAACCCTTCAATGCGCGAGTTTACCGCACAGAACGCGAGGCAGAGGCAAGGAGTGGCTCAAAAATGCCATTTTCTACTAGTGCGCGACCACCCCTCACACAGCGCGTCACGTGTCGTCATGTGATGCGCAGAAATTCCAGGGCATTCTACTGCGCAGCTTGGGGTACAAGGGAGCGGGCGCGCCACAACAGTCCTGGCTCGTGCACTGTGCGGATCCGCTCTCTACAGCTAACCTGTCGTGTACAACGTGTGGTGTTTTTTGTGCTGCCTGTACTTTGCTGCACCATGGCTCCAACCCCAAGAGTTAAGAAAATTCTGATGCACGCCACCAAGTTAAAGATCATTAAGATGAAGGAGGAGGGTCAAGGAAACACGGCTATCGGGAGAACCCTGGGACTGGCTGAATCGACAGTGAGAACTGTGTGGAAGAACCGTGAAGCCATAAAGGCTGTAGTGAAGATGTACAGTGCTTCTGACCTAGACGGACGTTTGCGGGTGGGAAATCGTGCTATGATACTAATGGAGCGCTATCTTGCCACCTTCATAATGCGGAAAGAAAAGGAAGGTGTTCCACTCAATGGAAGATTTATTTGGAACCAAGCCCAGCTCTTTTACAAGGCTGCATCTCGCAGGTTAAAAGTGGAAAAACCTTTCAGGGCATCGGTTGGATGGCTGTACCGATTTCTCAAGCGCAAAGAACTCCATTACGTAAAAGTGTCTGGTGAACGTGCCTCTGCTGATGAGCTGGTCACGAGAGACTATCCTGTGATATTTCGCGCGATTATTGAAGAGGGACAGTACACCAAGAACTAGATCTACAACATCGATGAAACATCGTTATATTACAAGGCCATGCCAAAATCAACTTACATCGCTAAAAGACAGAAAGAAACAAGCTCCAGAAGTGAAAGATGACGGTAATGTTCGCTGTAAACCTGTCTGGGAGCCACAAGATGAGGCCAGTTGTTGTACACACAGCTTCACACCCAAGGTGCTACAAAAACCTCATGAACATGGATGCAAGTGGCGTGTATTGGTACAAGTCCGCAAATGGTTGGATGACCGGGAACATTATGGCAGACTGGTTAACGAGGCAGTGTGTCCCTGATGTGAGGGCCAAGTGTCGGGAACTGGGCATTCCATTTAAGATGCTCCTTGTGCTTGATAACGCACCAGGTCACCCCATTGTCGTGTCGTGTTTCTGCCGCCCCGTACGAAGTCACTAGTGCAGCCACTGGATCAAGAACTATTCGCCACAGTGAAGCATTTCTACCATAAGCAAGTGTGCGACTACCTACGCAGGAATACCAACACACAAGAGGAGCTTCATGCCTTACAAGAAGATCACAACGAAGACCTTGATGAGCAACCTGCTCCCGTTCCATCTCCACCAGCACCTGTATCCCGAAATGCCACAGATGCCATGACTGTTGAGGCATTTTGGCGTAACTTTACGGTGAAGGATGCAGTTGATTTTCTCCTTCAAGCCTGGCACCAGATTACACCTGCAACGGTGAACCATGCGTGGCGAATGCTTGTGCCTCACTTATGCATCACCCAGGAGATGGCCATTCAACCACTGGCCGAGGCTGAGGCAGCAACATTGACAGCAGCACAAGTTGTACCAGGTTTCTAGGACGTTACATTGGTGGACATACAAGAAGTGCACACTGCTACTGACGAACAGCCTCCCAAGGAAGTGTTGCAACGGATAGACGAAGCTGACGCAGAGTCCAACGCCAGAGAGTAAAGTTGAGCAGCCTAGCGTGATGGAAGGCAGGACTGAGCTGTGTATGTCAAACATTAGCAAGATCCTTGCTGCCGTGGATAAGCTCAAGGAAGAGGTGAAGGAACAGGATGTAGGCAACCTAAGAAAAGAGGAACTTCTGGTTGGTATCGGCAAGCTCTTCCGTTTCTACACAGACAGGCACAGGGAAGAAATAAACAGGAGAAGACAGACGTTCATAACAAGATACACACAGCGGGCTCAAGTTGGTGAAATTGCGGAAACTGTGACATCGTCTGCTCCTGTTCCTGTTGAGGATGAAGAGGATGCAATGTCAGAAGTGTCAGCATTGGACTTTGAAGGGTTTATGGCCGAAGTGAGTGACTTTGATGCTCCTGGGGAAGGTGATCAAGAGGAGTCTGTGGAGGGAAGTGTTGGTGCGGTGGGAGGTGAGGTGGGGAGTGCGGCGCTGTAAGTGTTGCCGCGCCTCGGAACCCCTGTTATTTAAGGTCATCAGGCCTGTTGTCTACTGTTGTTAAGGCGACTACCCATATTTTTGTTATTGTAGCTATAGCTTTAGTACAATGTCTGAAACATATGACCTTTATTATGTCTCTAAGGGCCAAAAAATGTCCAGGTATGAGGGGGTACCACCAATATGTAATTATTCCCATAAGTTTATGTATTCCTAGTATGCGAATTCCCAGTGCATGAGGTCGTGGACCGCCCAATCTCTCGAGCACTGTGCAAGCCCACTGTATTAGAAAAAACTGAGCATTTGATTATTATTCATAAGCTGTATAAAGTAGCTCTTCTTGTATTACACATTAAGTCTGCCCAGTTACATTTCAACCTTATTATAAAAAAAAAAAAAAAAAAAAAAAAAAAAAGAGGGCTGCTGAAAGTCATGAATAGTACATTTAATACACAGGAGCTCTGATATAATATGGCAAATAAAGACAAAGTCAAAAATTATTTTGGGGAAAATGCCTGTCATTAGTGATACAGAGAAAACAAAAATCAAACTACAGTACTGCATAATGTACGTATCTATCTACATATACACAGCATATCATCATCATCATCATCATCATCCTGCTTCTATTTTCGTACCTGTAGGTGGGGTGAGGTAGGGTACAGAAAGCCAAGAAAAGGAGAGGATATGATTGTGGGAGAACTAATCAAAAGCACGTCCAATGAAACGGACCACACACGTACCGCATTCATTCTAGCAGTTATTCAGCTCGTAGTCATCTTTCTGAAAAAGTAAGTACAGAACAGATATTAGAAAAACTGAGCATTTGATTATTATTCATAAGTTGTATAAAGTAGCTCTTCTATTCATACACATTAAGCCTGCCCAGTTACATTTCAACTACCCTCAAAAAAAGAAAAAATGCTGAAAGTCATGAATAGTACATTTAATACTAAGGAGCTCTGATATAATATGGCAAATAAAAACAAAGTCAAAAATTATTTTAGAGAAAATGCCTATCATTCATGATACAGAGAAAACAAAAATCAAAGAATTGCATATGTACAGTATGTCTCTCTCTCTCTCTCTCTCTCTCTCTCTCTATATCATCATCATCATGTCCGGACCTCCTTTTCCACCCTGGGGCAGGGTGAGGAGTAGCAACGTCCAGACAGCCCATGTCTACCCCCATCCAACATCACGTTAAAAAGGGGTGCCATATCCCTGATCATGTACTTCTTCTCACAACATTCATCCAGCCAGATCTATCTCTTGTTAGTCCCGTAGCTTCACCAACTTCCATACCCATCTTCTTCACACACTCATCCACCATATCCCTCCACCTTCACCTTGGCCTACCTCGCTTCCTCCCTCCTTCAAAATTCGCTCTGATATACCTTTTTTACCACTCTATTGTTATCCATTTTCTCCACATGACCATACCATCTCAGTACACTCTCTTCACTTCTGGAGTCCATAGGCTTCCTCATTCCATATCTTTCACAAATCACATTATATTGTAACCAATCCACTCTCTGTACTCTACACACATTCCTTAGCAGTCTCATCTCCACTGCTCTCACTTCTGATGTTTCATTTTCATGCAACACCATAGTCTCACTTTCATATGTTAAAGCTGGAACAAATTCATAGATAGATATTATACAGGTCTAATGGCATACTGGTGCATCTTACTGTTGTCTACCAAAAGTGTTGTCAAAAAAAATTTTCATTTTTTATTTTATGGATGAAATAACATTCTTGGCTTGTGAAATCAGTTTTAGATAACATACCAATACTAGCACTTAATGGAAGTCACCAGAAACAATGAACATCATGATTTTATCTCACCATATGAATGCCAAAATACTGTATAGTAAATGGTAATGGGATAGGAGAGAATAGTATGTATAAACAGGAGGGAAAAGTTGGATTTATGAAGGACTGCACTGCCTGATGATGGTGCTAAAGAAAGACTGATTTTTTATTGCAGCCATGGGACAAGATAGGCGTACCAAGATAAGGCACCAGGCCAAAAACTGACCAGCACAGACAGGCAGATACTGTAACTGACACAGGACTGAATATTTACCGCATCATTGTACTGCATGACGTGCTTCTTGATGGCAGAAGTATTGACCCAGGTGACATAGTCCTCCATTACCCTGTAAACAACAACTATGAATCAAATATACCCAATACCATAGTGCAACTTCTCAATTCTCTGCTGTGTAAAGAATGGGTTACAGCTAATTATACACACTTCAGACACAGCACTGCAATGTGAGTATCAGACGAGACTCACCAATGTTCACAGTACCTAACATGGGGGGGTATGGGGGGGGGAGGGATGTTGGAAAAATCTACTTCAGACAAAATGAACTTCTTATGGGGGAAAATTAATTTAGGACAAGATCCCTTCAAACAACATTCAACCAATCTTTTTCAAAACAAAGTGGATCCAGTACAATTTTTAATGTATTTCAAGCACAAGGGAAATGGCAAGAGCAGCAAAGAAAGATTTTATGTCAAATCAAATAGAACTGACCCTGTATTAACCTTTAAAGTACTAATAGGATTGATCGATCCTTTTCCAGAACTTTGCTAGATGCTGAATATGATCAATAGAGGAACCTTTGTAAAAAACTGCAGACACTAGGCTTCGGACCGACTGTGACGTATATTGATGCAAACCAATGAGAACTAAGTCCTGAGTAGGGATGGGGGAGAGTCTGGGCCCCTACTCATGGTGGGGGGTTGAATCCCCCATCACCCTCTTGCCACCTTCTTCTACCCCAATACCTTTGTTCCCTCTCCCCCTCCCTCACCTATGACTGTCTCCTGCTCCCTTTCCCCCCCCCTCCCCCACCATCTTCCATCACACCACTGTGGTTCCACCCCCCTTTCTGTCTCCCTGGGGAGGGTTATATCCCCCCTACCCACCCTCCACACCCCTGTACTCCCTCTCTGTCTGTCCACTTTGTCTTGTGGTGTCTGTCTCCCACCTCTATACCCCCGTACCACCCCTCCAGGCCTCTCCCAACCCCACCCCCTGTAGTATGCTGTCCGCTTACCCCTACCCCCCCCGCCAAGAGTATTATACGTCATTGTTACCATTCACGTCATGTGTTTTCATTCAATACCAGATTATTGTTTGTGTTACCGCATACACCAATGCACAAAACAGAGCATGTATGTTTTTCATTTTTTTTTTTATTTTGACAGCTACAAAGCTATGAGGGAAGGGAAGGTGGGGAGGGAAGGTGGGGAGGGGAGAAGTGTTGGGGAGGAAGGGTGTTGGGAGTGAGTGGGGAACACGAACATTATTATTTTGCATGCTATTGTTTGGGGGGGGGGGGGGGGAAAGCTGGAAAATTCTGAAGGGGGGAAGGGGAGGGGAGGTAGCTCTAGCTTTTTTTCCCCTTGAAATTCTTACAGTTACTTGATTTGACAGGTCTGAGGGGAGGGGAGGGGAGGGAAGGGGTGAGAGGAGAGGGGATGGTGGAGTGTGTAACAGCAAGAAAAAGATTTTGCATGCTCTCTCTCTCTCTCTTTTTTTTTTTTTTTTTTTTTTTTTGACATACACAGCTATGAGGGAAGGAGATGGGGGTAGTGAAGGTGGGGAGGGGAGAAGTGCTGGGGAGGGGGGGAAGGGTGTTGGGAGTGAGTGAGGAACACAGACATAATTATTGTGCATGGTATTGTTTGGGGGAAAAAAAAGAAAAAAAAATGAGCTGGAAAATTCTGAAGGGTAGGGGTAAAGGGGAGGGGGTAGGGGGAGGGGGGGAGGGGAGGAAGAGGGGGGTGATGGGAGTGGGTGAGGAAGGTCAAGGGAGGGGAGGAATGAGGGAGGAGTGGGGTGAGGGCACATAGAAAAATGGAGTTGCCCCACCTGGAAAGGTAACTTTTTTCAACTTTGACGGGCTATAGCTCATGAACCAGTTGGTCTAAAATGCTCTGGTTTGTGGCATAAGGTGTGTAAATTCAAGCTCTAAATCTTGGGAATAAAAATTTTTACTTATGTATGAGTCGAAAAATTGGCTCCACATACTGTACAGGTTTTCAGGGATGTTCGGTTAATCAAACTGCATATCCTATGGGTTAACCTTGAAATTAATTAACAGAAATACATTCATGCACAAAAACTTTGTAACAATGGGTTCAGAATATTTCAGACATGAAAATATGTAACAAATGGGTTCAGCATATTTTAAACATGACTGTAAGCACGACACAAACATTATTTAATACAAAACAATAGCAACAGAGAGATTTCAATCATGTAAAAAACTAATAATGAACTGGAAATGGAACCTTTGGATTAGCATATACAATATATCTAGAAACCTTTGGATTAGCACAAACATTGCATTCTACGAGCTTTTGGATTAGCACATACATTATATTTAAAATGCCTTTGGATTTGCACATACATTACATCTGGAAAACCTTTGGATTAGCACACATAATATATTTAGAAAATGTTTGGATTAGCACATACAATATATTTAGAAAACCTTTGGATTAGCACATACAATATATTTAGAAAACCTTTGGATTAGCACATACAGTATATTTAGAAAACCTTTGGATTAGCACATACATTATATTTAGAAAACCTTTGGATTAGCACATACAATATATTTAGAAAACCTTTGGATTAGCACATACAGTATATTTAGAAAACCTTTGGATTAGCACATACATTATATTTAGAAAACCTTTGGATTTGTACATACATTATATGTGGAAAACCTTTGGATCAGCACACACAATATATTTAGAAAATGTTTGGATTAGCAAATAAAATATACTGTATTTTAACCATATAACCAAATTTTGGCGCCTGGTGGTTTAGTGGGTAATTATTGTGCTCCAATCAGATTGAGCCGGTGAAGGTTTATATCCAAAGGGTGGTTGAGGTTGACTGCTCATGTGATGCCACTCAGGGATGAGTGAGGCTGGTCACTCTCATCTTAAATGTCGGGACCAACTGCCTAGCCCTGGGCTCCTACGCTCCTCATGAGGCAATGTAGGATTGGATGATGGATGGATGAAGAAAGCCTTTGGATTACCACAAACAATATATTAAAAAATTAAATAACTAAACCAATGAATTTAGCACATTTTTGGTATAAGTATGCTTGAATCAAGCAAGAGCAACAAAGAAAGATTTTAAGACTGATACCAAACAAAAATGACCCGTAATGAAATGCTAAAATTAGCACAAATATAATACATTTAGACATGACAATTTTTCTTACACCCCGTGCTGCACGTACTACCCGTAAAAGAGCACATGATTAGCAAGAAATGCATGAAATTATGAATAAAAGATCATAAATAAGTGTTTTGAAGTTGCACCTTATGCAATTTCTTTCTTTCTTTTTCTTTTTTTGTGTGAGAGAAAAAGAGGTGTCAATCTGGCAGTCACATCATGCTGCAGTAGTAGTAGTCACAAACCCATGCTCATCTAAATGCAAACCCAGTGGACAGCAGGCTGAAGCTGCTCTTCTCCAGCAGTACAACATCCTCCTTTCAGGGGTAGGGATGGAGCTGAGAGATGTGTACATAACAGGGCAGAGGATCTACATTGTGTACTGTAGGAATCACCATATGAAGGCTCCAGCAGCATGCCATGACTTTCATAGTAGATATGGTGTAAAGGAGGTCTGGGTATTAGTATTTTTTTGTATTCTAATACAATGTACATTACAGCCTCCATTTATGCGCCCCTGAATTGCACGAAACATGATTTACGTGGTAATATAAACCTCTATCCCAATCCCATTTACATGTTCCAATTCCCTTTCATTCATCATCTAATCCAATGTTACCCCATGAACAGCGTAGAAGCCCAGGGCTATGCAAGTTGGTCCTCACATTTAATATGACAGTGACTGGCCTCACTCATCCCTGAGTGGCATTATATGAGCAATAAACCCCAACCACCCCTTGGATATAAACCTGCACCAGCTTGATCCTATTGGAGCGCCTTAACTGCCCACTAAACCAACAAGTGCCATAATTTGGTTATATGGTTACCACTCAGTGTAGTAAATGGTTTCCTGGTGTACAGGAAATCATTTGGTTTGACACTCAGTGTAGAGTCACATGTAAGCAGGCGAGACTGAAGAAGAGAAAGACAGAAGAAGAAGGTTGGAAAGAAGAAAAATTGCTGACTATTCCACTTATGTACAACAGAATTCAAAATACTCAAGACAAGCCTCTGACGAATGTGAGGAGAGTGATTTTGACAGTTCTGAGGCCAAACCTCAGCCATCAAAGGATTAGACTCACTGCTGATTTCCCCTGCTCTAGTCTCTCAGCCACAAATACCCCTCCTTTCCAAAAACAACCATCACTTCCATCATCTATTAACGTGAGCTTAAACTCTACGTACTGGCCGCTTATTACTCTGGCCACTTATTACTACTACTGAATACAGTACTGTATTCTCGTTCATGCACTATTTCTATGGCCAAATGATGATTTGTGTGTTTTTAAACATGTGTCTGGTGGGGGTAAACAGGGGCTTGGGGAAAATTCTGGGATGTCATCCCCTGTTGTTACAAGTATCTTAATAACTATGGTTCTTATAGCATGATTTAAAGATTTATGTTTACATGGTATGAAAGAAATGAAGTGGCAGGAACTAAGAACCTCTTTACACTCCAAAATTTAACAAATATCAGAGTTCTTTATCTGGAGCCTATGCCAGCCTAGGCTCACTTAAAGCTATGCAGGCATATGTGGCTGTGTGGAATAAGAATGATGTGACTGAAGGATGTACAGTACAAGACATGAAGTACTGATGATGTTCGAAAAAGGAAGGTATGATGTGATGGCATGAGATGAATGAAAAGGTGAGGAATGAAAACTTATGGACAAATTGCAGAGGAAGCTGATCTGTTACTGAATGAAGTAAAGAAGAGGGAATTTAATTATGAATATATTAACTCAACATTCATGTTGGCCATGCTTAAGTGTCTGAAATGCAGAGTGAGGCCAGGATTACTCTGAGTGTACTCTGTGATACTGTAAGAGCAGCATGGAAAAAAATAATTAAAAAAAAAAGAAATGGATGCCATATTTGCATCTCTCCACCTAGTTAACAGGGGAACCACAGTAGGCTCTAAATAACCCAAGTATCTGGGGGTAGGGGGGTTTCAAGAATACTCCCCCAGTATCCCTGCTTGTCGTACGAGGCGACTAAAAGGGTTGGTGGTGGGTTAGTGCCCCACCCCGTAAAAAGAACTAACTAAAAAAGCAAATAAAGCGCCTCGGACCCGGACGGACCATACGTTGACGACTAAGGAACGGACAAAGGACATTCTGAGAGTAGGAACGTGGAATGTGAGAGGAGTGAATGATGAAGTGAAAGAGAGAGAGATTGTCCAGGTGCTTGAGGATGCAAAAGTGGATATATGTGGATTGACTGAAACTAAATGGAAAGGTGAAAGGATGAGAGAATGGGAATACGGTGTAGGTATATGTGCGGGAGTCAGTGAGAATGAGAGGGCAAGAGAGGGAGTATGTCTGATGATAAGCAAGAAGTGGAAGGAGAATATAAGAGAGTATGGAACAGTGGGTGCAAGGATTGTATGGGTGAGGATGAAAGTAGGTATACAAGCATGGGCGATTGTATGTGTGTATGCTCCAACAGAGGATCGAGTGGCAAGAGTGAAAGATGAGTTTTGGGCGAGAGTAGAAGCATGTATGGACAAGTTTGAGAGGAGCGAGAGAGTGCTGTTGATTGGAGACATGAATGGCAAAGTCGGGAATGTACGAGTGGATGGAGTGGTTGGTCAGTGGGGTGTGCCAGCAGAAGTAGATGGGAATGGTAGTGCTTTGGTGGACATCTGTGCTAGTAAGGGGTTGGCAATAGCCAACACCTACTTTAAATCATAAGATGATCCACCGGTATACATGGAGAGTAATGAGGAGGATGGATGGTGAACTTGTTGAACGAAAGGCAATGATAGACTACGTGTGTGTGGATGAGCGAATGAGAAGACAAGTGTTGGATGCAAGGGTGTGGAGAGGGTGGGGGAATGGAGTCTCGGACCATCACTTAGTGATGGCCAAGGTAGAGCTGCAAAGAAAGTGGTTGAGGAGGCGAAGGGGAAGACAGGAGGAAACAGCTCCTGTGAGAAGAGTGGAGAAATTGCAAGATAGTGAGAAGAGGACAGAGTATAAGAGCATAGTGGAAGAAAGATTGGGAAGGTATGAGCTAGAGCAGATGGAAGGGGTGGAGAAGGACGTATGTAAGATATTCACGGAAGAGATAAGCGCAGCGTGTGGGGTGGTTTGTGGAGTGAGGAGGAGATGCAAGGGTGTGCAAGGGACAGCATGGTGGAATGATGAGGTGAAGCGAGCTGTGGAACAAAAGAATAAGGCATATGGTGAATGGTTGGCGAGTAGAGGTAGGGAGAAGATGAGAGAGAGAAGAGAGGTATATGTGAGCAGGAGAAGGGAGGTTAAGAGACTGGTGAAGGAGAGTAAGAAGAAAGTGGATGAAGAGTTTGGGAGGAATCTGAGTGTGAAATGGAGGGAGAGTAAGAAATTGTTTTGGAAGGAGGTAAAGAAAGTAAGGATGTGTGAAAGGGAAATAGTAGGGGAGTGAAAGATAGGAATAATAGATTGTTGGTAGAAAGAGAGAGAAATTGAGGAGATGGAAGGAGCACTTTGAGGATTTGTTGAATGTAGAGAGTGAGAGCAGTGTGAGTATAAGTGGTTGGGGAATGGCTGGGAGAAGAAGAGATGAGAGGAGGGAGGAAGAGATCAGTAGGTCGGAAGTAGTGGAAGGCGATGAAGAAGATTAAGCTGGGAAAGGCCCCAGGAATTGATGGAGTATGTGGTGAAATGCTTAGGTATGGGGGTGAGATTGTTGTGGAGTGGATATGGAAGTTGTGTAGATTGGCTTGGGAAGAGGAAGGGTTCCAGAGGACTGGAAATCAGGTATAATTGTTCCTCTGTACAAAGGAAAAGGAGAAGAAGTATGTGGTAACCATAGGGGTATTTGCCTTCTTAGTGTGACTGGTAAAATATATGGTAGAATACTCATTGATAGGGTTAGGCATATAACAGAAGAGCTAGTTGGAGAAGAACAAGGGGATTTAGGAAGGGAAAAGGGTGTGTAGATCAGATATTTGTTCTAAGATGTTTAGTGGAGAAGTATCTAGAGAAGGGAAGGAAAGTGTACGCTGCCTTCATGGACTTGGAGAAAGCTTATGACAGAATAGATAGGAAAGGTATGTGGAAGGTATTAAGAATATATGGAGTGGAGGAAATTGTTGAGTGCTGTGAAGAGTATGTACGAGGGAGCTAGGGCTACGGTGCGAGTGGATGGTGAGCTGAGTGAGTTCTTTGATCTCAATGTGGGACTGAAACAGGGGTGTGTAATGTCTCCATGGCTGTTTAATATATATATGGATGGGGTCGTAAAGGAGGTACAAGGTAGGGCAGTGGATGTGGGGGTGGCCCTAACGAATGAGGGTGAGATTTGGAAGCTTCGGTGTTGCTGTTTGCTGATGATACAGTATTGTTGAGTGAAGATGAATGGGAGTTGCAAGGTTTGGTGAATGAATTTGGGACAGTGTGTAGGAGGAGGAAGCTGAAAGTTAATGTAAACAAAAGTAAAGTTATGGTGTTTGAGAGGAATGAAGTCACAGAGTGTGCAGTGAGGTTGGATGGTGAGGATATGGAGAATGTGAGTGCATTCAAGTACTTGGGTAGTGTGATGAGTAAGGATGGAACTTTGGGGGATGAAGTGCGTGAAAGGGTACAGCAGGGAAGGAAGGTTGTAGGCATGCTGAAAGCAGTGATGAGAAATAGGGAAGTGAGTATGGAAGTTAAGAAGTCTCTGCATGATGGTATTGTGATCCCTACCCTGACGTATGGAAGCGAGGCGTGGACCTTGCAAAGAGGGGAACAAGTCAAGAGTGAGAGCAGTGGAAATGAGTTACTTGAGAGGAGCATGTGGAGTGACATGGAGGGACAGGTTGACGAATGAAGAAGTGAAGGAACGTTGTGGGGTAGATGTGGATGTGGTTGAAAAGATTAGGAGAAATACACTGAGGTGGTTTGGACATGTGGAGAGGATGGAGAGTGAAAGACTGACTAAGAGGGTGTATGTGGGTGAGGTGGAGGGAGGGAGAGGGAGGGGTAGACCGAGGATGAGGTGGAGGGAGGGAGTTGAGAGGTATATGAGGGAGGGGGGGGTGAGTTGGGGGGAGGGGAGTCAAATGGTGGGTGACAGAGTGACTTGGAGGCGTTTTGTCTGCGGCCACCCTTTGCGGGATTAGGGCGTCGGGCTATAGATAGATAGATAGATCTGGTTATATGGTTACCACATAACACAGTAAATGGTTTCCTAGGTTACAGGAAATCACTGGGCGTGTCATTCAGTGAGTCACCAGAAACAGAAAAAAGTGTAATGAAAGAGACAGAGAGGAGAGCAGACACAGGAAAAAAAATAATAAAGCAGGGAGGAAAGACAGAAGAAATAAGATGAGAGGAGTGCAAACAGAAAAAGAAAGATAAAGGAAAAAGGAAGAGGTAGGCAGCACCACATCAAGTAAGTCAATGATGGTCGCCACCACCTACCACTGGATCCACTGGGTACGATAAAACAACACACACCAAGGAATTAAAGGCTGTTTCTGTTGGAGGACATTTTCCTGATGCACCTGCCTAAAACAATAATAACTTTATTGAATCATTATGAGTTGCTATTAAATACAAAACATTCACCAGATAAATCTCTGTAGCCTGTTTAATGTAAATACTTTAATAAATACTGTAAATATAATACAGTAAATGAATAAAATTTCAAAAATGAAAGCTTAAATGATGAAAACTAAATACATTATGATATAAACTGAAATTTTGCTACTGTATTACTGGAGTATTATTATGGGCTGTGTGTGTGTGTGTGTGTGTGTGTGTGTGTGCACATACACACACATACATATGTGCATCTGTGCACACTTGCATATGCATGACATACCTCGTGACAAGAAAAGCAGGATCCTTCACAATTTCAGGTCCAACCCTGATGTGGCCCTGCTCAATGAATGTAACAGCTGAAGTCATATCGGGGGCCATTTTGTTTCTTACCAAAATACAAGGCAGGCGTCGGCGACAAAAAGAGCTGGCAGTCACTTTATCACACAACTGGAGGTTCCATTTGGTTGGGATAATTCCCATAGTATACCTAGAATAGTGGGCAAGCACATCAGAAATTTAACAAGCAACTGATCTGTGAGTGGCTCTGTACACTACACTCAGTATTTACTTATCTGTATATACAGTATGTAACCTAATAATTAGACACTGTTGTTAAATACATTATAAAGCATGTACAGTACAGTACTGATAAAAAAAAAACAATACAAATATCATTGTACAATACAGTGCTGTAGTTCCAGTAGTATTAACTGCTTTTCTTTCATTAATAACAATTAATCTCAATATGGTACTCATAACCTGCAGTCACGTGTTTGTGTTTGGTCTGCATAATTCTGCCTATGAAACATATTTACAGTAACAATACCTGACTATGCTTACCAACAGCCACATATATATATATATATATATATATATATATATATATATATATTTACTAGTTTTTTTAGAGGTAGGTGGAGGTGCTCACCATCCACTCACTCAATGCAGTGCTGATTTGGGTGTCTGCCCTTTCCTCTCTTCCTTCCTTCCTCTCCTGTCTTTCTTTCCTTCATTCTTTCCTCTTCCTTCTGCCTATGGGTGACTCTATACTGAGTGACAAGCCAAATGGTTTCCTGTACACCAGGAAACCATTTACTGCACTGGGTGGTAACCATATAACCAAATTATGGCGCATGGTGGTTTAGTGGATAATTATGGAGCTTCAATCGGACTGAGCCGGTGAAGGTTTATATCCAAGGTGTGGTTGGGGTTTATTGCTCACGTAATGCCACTCAGGGATGAGTGAGGCTGGTCACTCTCATCTTAAATGTCAGGACCAACTTGCCTAGCCCCGGGCTCCTATGCTCCTCATGGGGCAATGTAGGACTGGATGATGAATGAATGAATAAAATATACAGTCAAGTCACCTAAGTCATGGCTAATTGGTTCTGGACCATGCCCATGCCATAGAAAGCTGTGCCATAAAAATAACTAAACCTATGGGGAAAATGGTATTTGGTTCTGGATGTTTGCCCAAAGTCCCCCTTTTCACTCCACTTTTCCCCACTTTACATACGCACACAATCAAGCTATCAGTCAATGCATGTATTTACGTGTAACAACAGGCACAAAAAAACGGGAGAGTGATCAGCCCTGTCTCTACTTGGGCAATACCATGTGCTGCAGATCGAGCGAAAAAAAGCTCAGCTAAGTAGACACAGGTCAGCTGACCAACCAAAACATTAAAGATGGTGGAGGCTGCCTGGTCAAGCACTGACTGAAGTTTATTTGATAAAGTTTGTATCCTCAAGTGTCAACAAAACTCACATTTAACAATAATGATCATTCTTATATAAATGATGAGGATGATGGGAGGCATTATACTTCGACTTAGCTCAGAGACAGGTGCTTCGTCAGTAACCCGTTCATAGTAGTTTTATGAACAAACCTATAAACTAGTCACAATACCGAAAGAATCTTTAATGTTTCATTACTAAACACAATGAATTTGGTGAAGTTTAACGTCCTCATAAGAGAGAAAAACGTCCACAGTTGGAGCTGAAGTGGTCACCATCTTCTTTGTTTACAAACGGGAGTGCGCCAACTGCCAGGGGAATTTGCCCGTGCGTTTCAAACCTTGCAGTGCCCGTGCCATAGGTATACAGTGCTCGTCAGAAGTATGGGGCGCCCTGCGTCCCTCCTGAGAAACAAACCTTTCAACATTGAAAAAACATATAAATAATGCATTTTATTTACCTTTAGTGCTTCGTAGGGTAGCCTTTACGTTTCTTCACGGACCTGAGACGTCTTGGAAGTGAAAGGGCGAGGCTCCTGAGGTGCTGGAGGGGTATTTTGTCCCGGGAGTCACGAATTGCGGCTTCCAGCTTAGGCAGAGAGCTCACGTCCTTCCCTTGGAGACTCTTCTTTACGAGGTACCAGAGGTTTTCAATCGGGTTGAGGTCTGGGCTATTTCCTGGCCAGTCTGTCATGAATGATACCTCGCAGTCACGAAGCCAATTGGTGACCGATTTGGCCTTGTGAGCAGGTGCACCGTCCTGCTGAAACACTCGTGCACCTGTTAGCTCGAAGGAGTCTGGTAAATGATCACACAGAAGCTCCAGGTAAACATCCTGATTCACTCTGAGGTTCTTGGGAAGTACAACAAGCTTCCCCAAACCCTTCCCTGAAAAACAACCCCATACCATGAGTGAATCAGGATGTTTAACTGTGCTTTCTACATACCGTGGGTCAAGTGGGTCACTACCTTTGCATGCTCCTCTGTTACAGGTAACACTAAACGTTGCCTCATCAGACCACAACACTGACAACCATTGCTCCTCACCCCAATTTAGATATTTATTAGCAAAGGCAAGCCTACGAATTCTCTGGCTGCTAGAGAGAAGAGGCTTTTTCACAGGCCTGTGACTTGTGTAACCAAGCTCATGCACCCTACGAGACACTGTTCTCACTGACACCTCACCAAACACTTCTGGGTTGCTCTCCTTAATTTTCCTTGCACTCACACAAGGATTAAACTCCACTGCACGTTTTAAAACATTAACAGACCTTGGGGAAGTTTTCCTAGGCCTACCAGACCTCGGTTTCTTTGTGGGAACTTCACCACTGTTTTCCTCCCGAAACCGCGCACACCAACGACGCACTGTCGATCGTCCCACACCAACCAATTCACTAATTTCCTTTGTCTGGTGGCCTGCCTCCTTTAGAGCAATGATCTGGGATATGATTTCACTCGATAGTTCACGGATAGGTGCCATAACAAAGTTTTGAAGGCCAAAACACTGCAGGACACTCGGTAAAAAATGGCGCAATTTGAGAGGGACACTCGGCGGAGTTCCTCTCTCTCAGGCAGCCCGTGGGCAACTGAGGCGGGAACCAACCAGCGCGTCAGAAGGCCTCAGGCTACCGTGACGTCATGCTCGGAGCTCAAACTTGTGGCTCAATTCTTACCCCCAAAAATGGGTGATTCTTTTTGGGCCATAAGTATTGCGCGCCCGGCGGACATCGCTGAATACTTCTGACGAGCACTGTATATTATATGAGTGTGGTTCATTTTGGGGGGGTCTGGCACCTTTTCGTGTCATACAAACCATGCTATAGAAGCATGCACCATAGGCGACTTGACTGTGTGTGTGAGTGTGTGTGTATGTATATATATATATATATGGGGCCCTGCGTGCAAGAGTATACCCATGCACCACCTTCTCGAAAATTGAGATAATGCTATCCCACAGTCCCTCAGAGTATGTACTTTCATGTGGACTTGGTGGATGTGATGTATGACCCAAGACAAAAGGGCAAAAACCCATAGAAATAACATTGTGTTTACATCGCCACCCTTTATCAGGTGCAACCACTGTATTCATTAATAAGATTATTGATGTAAAACATCATTATTCCTAGTATTATGGTGTTATTTTGTTTGTTATTGCATTTAATAGACATAAAGTGTCTATTATTCACATAAAAACACGAACATCGAGGACCAGGTAAAAAAAAAAAAAGTTGCGTAGACAATTTTTTAAAATAATTTATGAAACTTATGACAATAACCAGGCAAATTCATAACCAACCATTCCACAGACATTCAACTTCATCTTACAACATAAAGGAACTCCTAGCTATTGGCTTGTGGTACTAGTTTATGCCTAAAAGTAGCAGCTTGGTATGCTAATACGTCATTTTTTTTTTCTTTTTTAGTAAAAACAATGGTCTATCTATCTATTGCCAGACGCCATAATCCCGTAAGGGGTGGCCATTTAACTTTGAGTTATTTGTTTTACGGGGAGGGGCACTAACCCTCCACCAACCCACTTGTTGACACGTAGGGAACCCGTATGGTTTGGTTATATGGTTACCACCCAGCGTTGTACTTGGTTTCTTGGCTTACAGGAAACCATTTGGCTTGTCACTCAATGTAAAGTCACCTGTAAAGGAAAGAAAAGCAATAAGATGTGACATGAAAGATGGGAGGAATAGGAAGAGAGGAGGGCAGGCACAGAAAAAGAATGATAAAGGCTAAGGAAGAAGTAGGCAGCACTACATCCAGTGAGTGTACCTTTACTAAAAAGTTTTTGGATAGAGTAGAGACAATCAGCTTTACAATGATGTAAATGCCATTATCCTACGTATAATGGTTTTTGCAGTATCGTTCTTCAAAGTTGTAAAAACTTTAAATGCGATTTCTGCCACTTTAAAAAATTGGTGCATTTGTATGCTCTTGTATGTGGGGCCTCATACTGTATATATATATATATATATACGATATATATATACCTGTATATCTATATATACTGTATATCTATATCTATATCTATCTATCTATCTATCTATATATATATATATATAAATCTGGTTAATCCTAAATAATTTCATTTCGGACAAGACATCCCCAGGTTGCAGGGGTTAATCCCTGACGAGCTGATTCACTGTAAAGTAGCTTACCTCCCCTGAGTCACCATTTAATAACCTCTGTAAACTGTGCCTCATATAAGGCTTGCAGTGTGGCCCTTCAGTGTGCCTCATATGAGGTCTGCAGGTCAGCAAGGGTTACAAGACTGGGGGGGAGGGGAGGGTCTCAAATTACCCTAATGAAGCATAATGTTCTGAGACTACTGCAGGGTAGGTTATTGGGGGGAGGGAAGAAAAAAAAAAACTCAGGATTTGCACTCATAAAACTGATGCACAAAGTACGGTACATGAACTTAACTCATACTGATTTCTCAAACAGCTAGACCACCAGGCCTCTGCTGTCAGCAATAAACATAAGCAGTTTTTATATAAAAGTACAAACAAAATCTGAATGCAGTTATATACTTTATTAGACACTAAGATGCTTGATGTTTCTGCTTGGGGTACTAAGTTAAATAGATGTAAGCAAAGAATAAGTGAAACCAAACTGGTCAAAGAGACAGCAGCCCACCATGAGAAAGTTGTGAGTGAATCTGTCAAAATTCAGTACTAGTGATGTCTATCATTAAGCATACTCACAATTTTTCCAAAAGCCTTCCACTCGCCTCAACTCTGTATGGATCTTTGGGATCTAAGTCTTTTATCAACTTGGCCAGGTCCCATATCTTACGGGCCATTGTGTTGTATCTGAAATAATTAAGTCTGGTATTAGAATAAAAATACAACTATTGGTAGACAACTGTTCAGTATGGTTGTACTGTACCTTTTTATTTTTTTTAAACTCTATTACTGTATTTAATATGAATCCTATTTACACTACATTAATCATCTGGCTGGAGGCACAGTGCAATTAAGATCATATTTACAACAGTTGTTCTTGTTGGTGATCAACCCAAATCTGTCTGGCCATGCAGACCCACCAACCGCTGATAAGCAACCTCCCCTGCTTGCCCAACCTGTGCAATGAACCGATGTTCCCGTCGCCCTGTCCTCCGCCATTTCACTGCCCTGCTCCCAACTCACACCTCCCTCTCTCATATACCTCTCCACCCCATCCCTCCATCTCATCCTCGGCCTCCTCCTCCATCTTCCCCCCTCCACCTCACTCACATACACTTTCTTCGTCAGTCTTTCACCCTCCATCCTCTCCACATGGCCAAACCACCTCAGTGTGTTCCTCATAACGCTTCCTATCACATCCACACCACAACGCTCCTTTATATCCTCATTCGTCAGCCTGTCTCTCCATGTGACTCCACAGGCTCCTCTTAAATAACAACTAATAGTTGTACACTCATTTTTTTTTTTTTTTTTTTTTGCAAGGAAGAAGGAACCAAAGGTTTGCTATTTGACACATTAATTTCTTTGATAACTATATGATTCTTTAAATCAAACATGCAGTGAGACTGCAGAGTTCCTAATTAAACTACCCGGCAATCACTGGTAATTCCTGAGTTTGTGAATGCTCCCATTGGGTTAAGCTGGTTAGCTTATGATAGGCTAGGTTAGGTAAGGTAAGGTAATGTTTGATTTAGTTTATTTAAACGTAGATGCAGTAACAGATGGTGATAGGAGACTGCAAATCTCCCTCCCCCCCATTTACTTTGAATGTAAAAGGGTATTTGCAACAGATGCTTATTGACAAGTGCTAAGAATTGCTCAGGTTTAGCAATGAATCTTAAGTACCCATTGGTCCGGTGTAATTCTGAAAGCTGAGCCATATTTTCAGTTAATGTGGAAGTCCTCCAGAGTTTCATAAATTTTAATGAACCTCATTAGCTGGGTATCAAGTCGTTTGTCGGCATATCTAATTATCTACCATACTACTCAACACCCAGATTAATTTCCATGGAAATGGAGTCATTACCACAAAGCTTCGGTACTGCCATTAACAAAGTTCTTTTTACCATAACTTACAATGAATAATCCTCTCGTCTCTGGATCTTAAACTTTCTCAGTATCTTTATCTCATGCAGATTATTATCCACCTTCCAATTTATGAAGTCAGTGTGCTTCAGGAGCTTCTTCTCAGCATAGGTCAGTTGCCTCATCCTGAATAACTATTACAACGATGAACAAACAGAAAGACACGTGCAACCCTCAACAACCACACATAAGATGTTTACAATTTCGTGATGATGTCAGTGTTTCCACATTAAAATCTATAAACACGCTAGAATGTAGCAGAATACAAGCCAAAAGAACGCTAAACTCCCATGTAGTACCACCAAAATTAGCCTCCGCCTAAAATCTACATGTAGTGTAAACAATAACTATGGAAAGAAAATAAAGTAGAGGTTATATATCTGCCTGACAGAATTTCTAAAATTTCCTCTAGCAAGACCTACTACTGCCTAATCGGCCATATCTGAGAACACTGGTGGAGACATTTAATAGAAAATGGAGTTTAAAGGTCCCATTCTCGATGTTTTTGAGGGACTAACCATTTTTTTTCAGCAATATTATTCAAGTGCATCCATCGGTCCTTTCCTCATAAACACTGTATCAATCTACCTTCCCTGTCCCTTCTTACCCTGTTTTTCTTTCCTTGTATCCATCAAACTTACCTTACCTGCCCCATACCACCCTACATTCCGTGTCCCTTACCGCCCTACCTTCCCTGTCCCCTTACCACCCAACCTTCCCAGTCCCTTACCACCCTACCTTCTCTTGTATCTTTACACCCTACCTTCCCCGTCCATTGCTCCATCTGGCCTTACCTCCTTTACATCTCTCAACTATCCACTATGCCGGACCCGCCCAGTTCCCGACTGACTCACAGCGCCCACCTACCACATGGAAAAAGAAAGAACAGTTCGGTCACTTGTTCTGAGGGTAGCTTGACAAATACTGTAAGTATCCCAGTCAAAGCCGCGGTAAAAGAGGTGAGACACGTGGAAAAATGATTCTCTTACTGACCCCTACATCCAAACAGGAGACACAGGCCATACGCAACCAATGCCAGTGACAAGCGCCCTTGAATACAAAGCAGACAACAGCCATTCTCACCCATTTCTCCCATGCTCCTCTAAGTTTCATTTCCAATATTGCACTCATATTATGAGGAAATATTCCTCACCGTCTCGCACCTCTACGTTGCAAACACGTTCTTATACACCCAACCATCCTTCGTTAAACAAGGACAGTATCAATCAGATTTGTTTCAAGGCTATGTCTATTCTCCATGCAACGTAAATGTATTTATTTAATTTATTCTGTTTAAATTATACTTTTTGATACATACTGTTACTTGCTCCAGCAGGGTAACGCCACAAAACAGGAGAAAGCAACCACGCTCACACATTCGGGCTCTCAGCTGTCGTGTCTAACTGTTTACAAAGAGCAGTCATTAACCACCCACAACTAGGACCCGCTGATTTATGATTTACCCCCGTCACTTCACTTCATGATTGTTACTGACCTCTGACAGCGAGTCATTCCCCCTTAAACCATTTAATTCCAATTTGCTCTCCTCCATACATGCCTCTCACTCTACGATACAGTACTTCTTTCATCCTTCCTGATGCACAGTTCCTTCAGCAAACTTGCGCCATCATTTTCCCCTGAAACATCAAACGACCCACATCAGTTCTTCCATTCAGGTCACCTGTCACAAACAATCTTAGCTGATTCCAAAACCAAACTTTCAATACCATAACCATGCCACCACAAAAATCAAAGACCATAAGGTAAACAGCAACCACAGTCTACACCTATATTACCCTCTTTGAAACGTAAAGCCACAGATTAAGGTATCATAGGTACCACAGTCGAGATCAACCTACGGCCTGGTGTCGTTTCGCATTATAGGAAAATCTCTAGCCACTTCAAGAATTCAGATCGTAGCAGGTAATTAACAACTCTTTCTGACCTGAGACCTCTACCACCAAACCACAAGAAATTTTAAAATGCATATGCAGTTATCAGAGCCACTATCACCATCTGAACTTTGATATATATATATATATATATATATATATATATATATATATATATATATATATATATATATATATATATATATATATATAATGCTTTGGTGGACATTGTGCTGGTAAAGGGTTGGCAATAGCCAACACCTACTTTCGGCATAAGGTGATCCACAGGTATACATGGAGAGTAATGAGGAGGATGGATGGTGAACTTGTTGAACGAAAGGCAATGATAGACTACGTGTGTGTGGATGAGCGAATGAGAAGACAAGTGTTGGATGCAAGAGTGTGGAGAGGGTGGGGGAATGAAGTCTCGGACCATCACTTAGTGATGGCCAAGGTAAAGCTGCAAAGAAAATGGTTGAAGAGACGAAGGGGAAGACATGAGGAAACAGCTCCTGTGAGAAGAGTGGAGAAGTTGCAAGATAGTGAATAAATGGCAGAGTATAAGAGCATAGTGGAAGAAAGATTGGGAAGGTATGAGGTAGCGCAGATGGAAGGGGTGGAAGACGTATGTACGAAATTCACGGAAGAGATGGGCGCAGCGTGTGAGGTGGTTTGTGGAGTGAGGAGGAGATGCAAGGTTGTGCAAGGGACAGCATGGTGGAATGATGAGGTGAAAAGAATTGTGGAACAAAAGAAGAAGGCATATAGTGAATGGCTAGCGAGTAGAGGTAGGGGAGAAGATGAGAGAGAGAGAGAGAGAGAGAGAGAGAGAGAGAGAGAGAGAGAGAGAGAGAGAGAGAGAGGGGGGGGGTATATGTGAGCAGGAGAAGGGAGGTGAAGAGACTGGTGAAGGAGAGTAAGAAGAAAGTGGATGAAGAATTTGGGAGGAATCTGAGTGTGAAATGGAGGGAGAGTAAGAAATTGTTTTGGAAGGAGGTAAAGAAAGTAATGCAGTGTGAAAGGGGAAATAGTAGGGGAGTGAAAGATAGGAATAACAGATTGTTGGTGGAGAAGAGAGAGAAATTGAGGAGATGGAAGGAGCACTTTGTGGATTTGTTGAATGTAGAGAGTGAGAGCAGTGCGAGTATAAGTGGTTGGGGAATGGCTGGGAGAAGAAGAGATGAGAGGAGGGAGGAAGAGATCAGTAGGGCGGAAGTAGTGGAAGCAATGAAGATGATCAAGATAGGAAAGGCCCCAGGAATTGATGGAGTGTGTGGTGAAATGCTGAGGTATGGGGGTGAGATTGTTGTGGAGTGGATACGAAAGTTGTGTAGATTGGCTTGGGAAGAGGGAAGGGTTCCAGAGGACTGGAAATCAGGTATAACTGTTCCTTTATACAAAGGAAAAGGGGAAAAGAAGTATGTGGTAACCATAGGGGTATTTGCCTACTTAGTGTGACTGGTAAAATATATGGTAGAATACTCATTGATAGAGTTAGGCATAAGACAGAGGAGCTAGTTGGAGAAGAACAAGGGGGATTTAGGAAAGGAAAAGGGTGTGTAGATCAGATATTTGTTCTAAGATGTTTAGTGGAGAAGTAACCAGAGAAGGGAAAGAAAGTGAATGCTGCCTTCATGGACTTGGAGAAAGCTTATGACAGAATAGATAGGCAAGGTATGTGGAAGGTTTCATTCATTCATTCACTGCCAGACGCCATGTATCCCAAACGGGGTGCCAAGGGCTTAGAGTTAATTGTTTTACAGGGAGGGGCACTAATCCTCCACCAACCCCACTTGACACGTAAGGAAAACGTTATGCCAACAGCATTATGGTGTTCCCAGGCGGTCACCCATCCAAGTACTAACCAGACCCAAGGTATTAAGAATATATGGAGTGGAGGGGAAATTGTTGAGTGCTGTGAGGAGTATGTACGAAGGAGCTAGGGCTGTGGTGCGAGTGGTTGGTGAGCTGAGTGAGTTCTTTGATCTCAGTGTGAGACTGAAACAGGGTTGTGTGATGTCTCCAAGGCGGTTTAATACATACATGGATGGGGTTGTAAAGGAGGTGCAGGGTAGGGGAGTGGATGTGGGGGTGGCTCTAACGAATGAGGGTGAGATTTGAAAGATTCCAGTGTTGTTGTTTGCTGATGATACAGTATTGTTGAGTGAAGATGAATGGGAGTTGCAAGGTTTGGTGAATGAATTTGGGACAGTGTGTAGGAAGAGGAATCTGAAAGATAATGTAAACAAGAGTAAAGTTATGGTGTTTAAGAGGAATGAAGTCACAGAATGTACAGTGAGGTTGGATGGTGAGAATATGGAGAATGTGAGTGCATTCAAGTACTTGGGTAGTGTGATGAGTAAGGATGGAACGCTGAGGGATGAAGTGCGTGAAAGGGTACAGCAGGGAAGGAAGGTTGCTGGTACACTGAAAGCAGTGATGAGAAATAGGGTGGTGATCATGGAAATTAAGAAGTCACTGCATGATAGTACTGTGATCCCTACCCTGACGTATGGAAGCGAGGCGTGGACCTTGCAAGAGGGGAACAAGTCAAGAGTGAGAGCAGTGGAAATGAGTTATTTGAGAGGAGCATGTGGAGTGACATGGAGGGACAGGTTGACGAATGAAGTGAAGGAACGTTGTGGGGTGGATGTGGATGTGGTTGAGAAGATTAGGAGAAATACAATGAGGTGGTTTGGACATGTGGAGAGAATGGAGAATGAAAGACTGACTAAGAAGGTGTATGTAGGTGAGGTGGAGGGAGGGAGAGGGAGGGGTAGACCGAGGATGAGGTGGAGGGATGGAGTTGGGAGGTATATGAGGGAGGGGGGAATGACTTGGCGGGAAGGTAGTCAAATGGTGGGTGACAGAGCGACTTGGAGCAAGGCGTTATGTCTGCGGCCACCCTTTGCGGGATTAGGACGTCGGGATATATATATATATATATATATATATATAGAGAGAGAGAGAGAGAGAGAGAGAGAGAGAGAGAGAGAGAGAGAGAGAGAGAGAGAGATTCCCTACTTAATAATATCACTAACTTCTCTCTTGTATTCATGATTTATCAATTAATTTCTTCTAACTGTGAGTGCCAACACCTGGTTTTATACATGTCATGCCTTTCTTCATCCATTTCATTACCTCTCATCTTCACTTCACATTCGACATCATATCATACCTTCCTTTCTTAAAACATTCGCTTCCTCCATCGTATTTCGTCCTTCATTCAGGTCTCTCGTATCCCACACAACTACACTGGCCTGCCTAACTTCACTGAATCCTGGCAGACACAGGACCCATTTCCGAGGCTTCCGTAACCTCTCTAGGGTAACTCTGTCTCGGGTCGTGGATTCCCAACCCCGCCACTGCTTCCTTCAAGTTACCGTATACAACACGCTGGGAATAAGTCGGTGGCATGCTTTCTACACTGTCCTTAACGATACGCCGTAAAACAGGAAAAAAAAAAAAAATGAATTAAGTAATGCCTATCTTTCATAGCGTGAGTCTAAGCACTGATTTTATCTGTAACTGAGGACGAGTTCCAAGTATGAGAAATAATTATGTAATTTACTACCATACTTGTCGTTACTCATATGCCTCCCAGTGTCTGTGGTAGCCTGCCACATAGCGTAAATATCATATTTAGGCCAAAGTTGGACTAATGTAAAACATGCTACTGTATTAACAAACTTACCGGCACATATTGAAAGTTAAAAGACTCAACTAACTCTACTCTTATAAAATAATTAGAAAATGAACAGGACAACAGGCGTCGCTGTAAATAGATCAAAGTGTGAAAAACTAGACTATTATTCAGGAAAATGGGAAGCCATCACCCTATGTCATCTTGCCTGCGACACTAACTTCCATTAATACTTTATTTGGTCGTAGCTTACATATTCTGCTGTTCCTGCATCCACCTCATTCATCATACTTCTTATATACTATATTTATTCTAATCATGATATACTACTGACTATACTCCATATATTTTCACAATAGCTCTTTCTTTGTCAAGATTCGCTTCCTTCACAGTAGGCCTACGGAATATTACGTCTTCACTTTCCACTAATTAAGAGCGGCGAGCCTTTGTCAGCAAGTCAGATGAGAGCTAGAGTACGTGTTACTTCGTTGGTATTATGTATTCATCATATTCGCTGAGCTGTAGCCTCCTTTCTCAGTAGATAATGGACTCTGAGTGATTAACGAGACAAGTGACGGATGGAGGGCGAAGAAGACAAGATATACAGAAAGAGTGGCCAGAATATAAATTAATACAATTCATATATCCGACAAGTGAGTGACGTACAAAAGGGTGGTGAAGGCGGCTGATGCACACAAAGTTTACTGTAACCCTTTGAAGACGTTGTATTTTATTCGTGCTGTATCTTACTCATACAACATTCAGACGATTTTATTCTGTTAGGAAAGACTTCTCGAACTGAAAAAAAAAAAAAATAAAACTTCGGAATTAACAAGAAAAAGCAAAATAAATAAATAAATAAATAAATACAAATACAAATAAAGGGTAATTGAGATGAATGGATTTACGGTGATGTCTATGCACAGGACACGAGAACACAGACACAGGTTTTGACGAGACTACTCGTTTCCACGACCTTCGTCAAGTACTGCAGTGTGAGCAGTGTTCAATCAATCAATCAATCATTTCCTGTGGCACCCCACGGGATGCATAGGGCCTCAATGAACTCTCTCCACCAATATTTGTCTCTTGCCATCTCCTTCAGGTCCCACCAACACTCCTCTCCTGCTTCTTTTTTCATTGTCCTCAACCAGGTTTCCCTCGGCCTACCTCTACCTCTTCTTCCTCTAGCAGTCCACTCCGGCACATCCAGTATTAAACTGCCTTCTTTTCTGTATATGTGCCCCATCCACTTCCAGCGAGACAGTCTCACATATTCATTAACTGGTTCCACTCTCGTAATATCCCTTACTCTTTCATTTGTAACTCTGTCTTGCCACTTTACCCCAAGAATCCTTCTCAGTATTTTATTCTCAAATCCTAATACTTTCTGATCTGTTGCAATTGTACTGTACCATGACTCATGCCCGTAAATTAAAATTGGTCTAACCATGGACTTGTAAATTTTCACTTTAGTATGTACCGAAAGCATATTATTATTCCAAACAGATTTCAACATTCCAACAGCTCGCCAAGCCTGTCTAATCCTCTCCTCAATTTCATTATTTAATGATCCATTAGATGATACAATCGTTCCCAGATATTTAAAGTTTTCTACATTCTTCACCACATTATTCCCAATTACACAATCGATTTGGTTCTCCACGTTCATATTAATAATTTCAGTCTTTCCACAATTTATTACCAATCCCACTTTTTCTCCTTCCTCCACCAGACAATCGAGCACCCTGTGCATCTCGTAAATACTTCCGCAAATCAGTACAATATCATCAGCATAGTCCAAATCCATCAGCTTCTTATTTTCTGTCCAGTTAATTCCTGCACCTGTTCTTCTTACCACCTTTTTCATAACATAATCCATAACCAAAACAAACAACAATGGCGAAAGAACTCCTCCTTGAATCACTCCTGACCTAACTTGAAATGGATCACTCAAAGAACCACCCACCATTACCTTACAAAAAGTACCTTCATGCAGGCTTCTAATAATATTTACAAACTTTTCTGGTATACCATAGAATCTCATAATTTTCAACATAGCTCCACGTGAAACACTATCAAACGCCTTTTCAAAATCCACAAAACACATGTTAAGTGGCTTTTTCATCTCATTAGCTTGTTGCATTAGATGCCTTACAATAAAAATCTGATCATTACAACCTCGACCCTTTCTAAATCCCGCTTGTTCTTCTCTTAAAATTTTATCAATTACTGGCTCTATTCTGTTCAACAGGATTTTGGAAAAGACTTTTGCAACTACAGGTGTCAAAGTTATCCCCCTCCAATTGCCACACACACTTAAATCTCCCTTTTTTGGTATTTTTATAATCACTCCATTTTTCCACTCTTCTGGAATTCCACCATTATCCCAAGCCACATTAAAAAGTTTCAAAAGCGCATTCATCAACTCGTCATTTTCCACCTTAAGCATTTCAGGGAATATTCCATCCTCACCTGGTGCCTTAAAATTCTTTACCTCCTTTATAGATTTTGCTACCTCTTCCAAAGTTATATCCCCTGTTTCTATCTGCAAATCTCTCTCGGCTGGCAAAATGTCCTCTTCAGCTGGGATTGGTCTATTTAGAACAGATTCAAAGTGCTCTTTCCATCTTCCTTTTATATCCAAATCTTTAGTCATCAAATTACCATTTCTATCTCGTACAGGTATTTCCTTCTTTCTCCTTTCAGTCCCAGTTAACTCCTTTATGGCCTGATACGCTACTCTTGTGCTCTGACCGTCATTTTTACTTAATTTAATTTCTGTCTCTGTCGCCTTTTCATCATATAGTCTCCTCTTATCACGTCTAACGAGTCTTTTTACTTCAGAATGTAAACTCCAGTACTTTGCTCTAAGTACTTCAACTACCTGGCCATCAACATGTTGTTCTTCACTTCTTAACTTAGCCTCTTTCCTTTTCTGAATTACATTCCATGTTTCATCTGACATCCACTTTTTCCTTCTCGCTTTTCCCTTTTTCTTAATAGTAACCTTAGCACTCTCATGCAAAACCTCTTAGCAAAATAAATAATAAAATAAGAGACCTAAAAATTAAAGGCTACCAAAGAAGAAAATGATGACAAACTGGAAGAATTGGTATCTGATTACTAAAGCTGTGTTGACTGTGAAGACGAAACAGATCCGGACAGACTTGTACAGATATAACGATATAAACAGCACTTACGTATATCTACTTGAAGAGGGTCAAAGTAGGGCAGAAGCTGTTGAATCTGACATAAACACAACTTCAGTACATAGGTATATTTTCTTCCATGTGACCAACTCACGGCGAGGCACTGTTACATCACGACCCAAGGCTTATATTATGCCCATCGACTGAGACGGGCATCGAGGCAGAACATTTATATTTATTTAGTCTGGAATTTCTCCTTGGACACGAACCACAACAGTCGAATTCACGACAAGGTCCCCAACCGTAATGCTGAGCAGACATGCACAAGTTATGATAAATAAATAAAACAAGTAGATAAAATAAAATCGAATTCGGCTCTTCCCGTTGCAAGCTGAATATGCTAACCAATCAACCACCGTCTCCCCTAGCAACCAAAACACGAACGAAAAATAGACGAAAAAAATAAAAATAAATAAATTTTATGACGTTATGCGGGTATTCAATAAGTACAAAAGTCAAAGGATTAAAATTTCAGTTTTATTTGGAGGTATACATCTATATTCAACAATGGAAACAGGAGATTTTTTTTCTCTCTCTCTCTCTTTACGGTTCAACACAAACAGACGCTGCGGCAAATTCCTTTTTAAACGGAAAAAAAGGTAAATTTGTGTTGGTGTAATTATATGCTGATGAATATTGGGATGAGAAGATGGAGACAAAAGTTTGACTAATTTTTCACTTCTTTTGCTTTCCATTTTCCTCTGGTGGCTAATAATCCTAAGCTGAGAGAGGCTTCAGATATTTTCCTCCTCACAGACTGTTCTCGTTGATATGATGCGCTGGGAAAGAGAATGACTTATATACATGCCCTAAGCGTGAATTACCGCAGAGGCAGTAGAATGGTAAGCAAACTTCTGTTCCTCACTGTACATACAACTGTAATCACATCCTGGATAACTCTTTCCTCCTAAAGATTTTTTTTCCAAGCATACTTTGTACGACTCTTGCCCAGCGTAAGAGGCGACGTTCTTTTATTCCTGCTCTTCTCGCACGGCTTTTATCCAGTTGGAGGGGAGATGTTTGGTGGTCAAGAGGTTCACTAGAAATATTTAAGCAAACTCTTCATTCCCGAAAAGCATCTCCTTGGGTGAATAAAATAGTCTGGATAACAAAAATGAAATATAAAACAGGATTAAATGGTACATGTGACTTACTTACACCTTCAACCCCTTCAGCACAAGTATGTCATTTTCGCTCCATTCTTGCTCCCACCAGACGATTTCACTCGGCTCAACAGAGACTTTTCTAATTGCAGGCACTGGATGCACTTTTCCAATTACTAGACGATTTTACTGACGTTAAAGTTTTGAAAGGCTGCACATAGCTCATTCAGTTCAGTAAGTCTCTCCCTACGTTGAATGAAATCATAAGTATGGGCACGGCAAGAATACATTTGAAAATAGTTAATTTAAGTGATTCAAGAGGCAGAAAATATGCAGTATTGGTAAATTTATACTAAAAACTGAAGAGCACTATCCGCAGACACTCTCTCTCTCTCTCTCTCTCTCTCTCTCTCTCTCTCTCTCTCTCTCTCACACACACACACACACACACAGACACACACACACTTAACACAAAGACGTACGGTACCCAAGATTAAGAGGAGGATACATCCACTTGTTATTAAAGACCCATATTATTGACAGTGATGAAGGGTGAAAAAATTTGAAAGGAAATAATTCTGATTTTGCAGATCCTCCCGAAAACTCAGTTAATATGTGAAATAATGTCAAAATGTACATATGGTATACTCAGTTACTCACTGATGAGGGAATGGGGATTTCCTGGCAACATATGGTATATATATATATATATATCATCTCATCAGCCGTTTGAGTGTCCACTGCAGGACCGGCCTATCCCGACCGAAGTCGGGACGATACAGCCAATGTATACTACCAAGTGGCTTAGGCTGTCTGGTAGAGATTGTATGTACGGTGAGAAGTGCTTGTAAGTGTAATTGTTGCGTTGGAGTGGCTTTGGATGTGTGTGTAGTCTGTGAACCAAGTGTAATCGGCCCGCGCAAGCCGGCTTGACTGGGTGCAAGCATACATTATAGTATGCGACACTGGTTCAACCACAGCACCCCTGATGTCCGCCACTGAAGCACGTGGCCAGAAGAACGCTCCCAAAGTTTGTTACCCTGGCGGGGCGCGAACCCTCGTTCTTCAGTGTACGAGAACGTAGACTTTACTACTGTACCACAGAGGCTCCATATATATATATATATATATATATATATATATATATATATACAGAGAGAGAGAGAGAGAGAGAGAGAGAGAGAGAGAGGGAGAACCGGATTGTTTGTTTGTTTGTCTTTCAGTCACGCCAAAACCAAGGACCAGAGACCCCCAGACCCATAAATATTCTGAATCAAGGTGACCCAAGGATGGTTATAGGGGAAGTCAAAATTCAGATCTAGGTCATTTGAGGACACGGGTAGGGTGTTCGTCTTTTTGGGCCCCGGCAACGCCGAGTACCCCTGCAGCCCAATTTTTGGCATGGAGACTCACATGACCTCCAGTTCAGACCCCAGACTACGTGAGGTTGACCTCCGAGGTCATTTGAGGTCATCGGTCGGAGGTTATTTGAGGTCATCGGTCGGAGGTCATCTGAGGTCACCGGTAATACATGCTTGAACGACTGGACTCAGCAGCACAATTTTTGGCATGGAGACTCGCATGACCTCCATTTCGGACATATGCTATGTGAGGTTGACCTCCGAGGTCATGTGACCATCGGTCGAGGTCATTTGAGGTCACCGATAATAGTAAACAAGTGCGCATGAATACTATGCGTTGGTCTGCGAAAGCTGAAATAGAAAGTTCCTGGGCTCCTCGATTGCTGGTCAAACTCCAATAAAATATCAATTTTTGACTGAAACTTCACCTCCACTCCAATTTTATTCCGTGTTCTTCAGGCAGAAGTTTAAATTACTTGTTTTCGTGTTTTCTCGGCAAAAATTAGAAGTGGTCGCTTAATTCAGACTGCAAAATACTTGGCACGGAATCAACACAGGAAGAAATTCTAAAACTATCCTTACCTCAAGAATTTCAATGTTTGGCGGGAAACTCGAGCCTCTAATTACGGCAGCAGAGGATAAACTCTTTCCTTACCATGCAGGATTTTATTTTCTCTTTTTTTTCCTAATAACAGGCTGGAGACTTCTTGTAGCGAAGGGATCAAGAATTATTACTCCACTGAATACTGTAATACAACAGTCTACTTTATTTTACTCTCGCAACCTCTTGACGATTTTATTCAGCTCAGGACTACTCGCAAGGAAGAGGTAGAGAGTTAAGAGAGAGGTAACTATTCTCCTAGGCTCAGGTGTGACGGTATCAAGCATTTCGGAGATTGACAAGATAGATAAATAAATTACTTACGCTAATGTAATCTAACCTAAGCAAACCCATGCTAAGAAGGCCACCACTAACTTAAAATCACTGACCCTTTATCACAGTCATCCCAGAACGATACTCCTTATTCAGTTTGCTTCACAAAATCAACATCTAAATAAACAGTAAATGAAAATAAGATAAATGAAAATAACTGTTGGCTAAGGCTTACCAGGCGTCTCTGTACTGAACCGTGTATGTATGTATACCTATATATATATGCATGTATGTATGTATGAGTAAATATGTAGTAGTTATGTATGTGGGTCTGGATCAAGGCCATCTTTTAACCTGCCACACAAAGGATCTCGCCATGCATATTGGGGCCTTGCTGGGGACGCGGAAGTGGGGGAATCTGAAGTGATGTGAAAGGCTGCAGGGGTGTGGAGCGGAAGGAGGGGAGTAGAGAGGTAGGGAAATAAGGAGGGGAGTGTGGAAGGAAGTAGTGAGATAAGGAAGGAGGGAGGGGAGTGTGGAGGAAAGCAGAGAGGTGAGGAAGGAGGGAGGGGAGTGAGGAGGGAAGCAGAGAGACGAGGAAGAAGGGAGGAGAGTGTGTAGGGAAGTACGGAGGTGAGGAAGGAGGGAGGAGCGTGTGGAGAGAAGCAGGGAGGTGAGGAAGACGGGAGGGGCATGGGGAGGGAAAGAGGGAGGGAGATAAAGAGGGAGAGAAGGACGTGTGGAGATTAAGAGGTCTGCCTGGAAAGTTCGAGTCTGGGAGAGAAGAGGAAAAAGAGGGGAAACGTAGGCCAGGAAGATGAATAATATGGAAGTAGGGATGGAACGACAGAGGGATGTGTAGAGAGAAGGAAAAGCGAGAGGGAAGGAAGGAAGGAGGTAAGGATGAAGGGAGGGATGGAACGAGGTAAGGATGAAGGGAGAGATGGAACGAGGTAAGAATGAAGGGAGGGATGTGTAGAAACAAGGAAGGCTACGTGGAAAATGGAGTTTTGGAATGAGGAAGACAAGGAGAAAGATCGGAGAGGATGTAAGGAGGCAAGGAATGAGAGATGTGGATATTGGGAAGGAAGGATGAAAAGAAGGGCATGCAGGTAGGAGGGGAGTGAGGGAGGGAAGAAAGAAGGCAAAGGGGTAAAAACGAAATGAGAGAGGGATATGTGGAGGTAGGAAGGGGGAAATGAGGAAAAGGAGGATGTGGAGGAAGGGAGGGAGAAAGGGAGGACAACAATAAGAAAGGGACGTGTGGACGGAATAACAGAAAGAGGGAAATGTAAAGGGCAGAACGAAAAAAGGATGAATATAGGGCGGGAGGAAGGATGGGAAAGATCATGGTAGAAAGAGGTGTAGAAAGCAAGATGGGTGATGTGGAGGGATGAAATGGAATGGAGAATGTAGGTCGGGAGGTAAAGTAAAAAGCGAATGCCAGTAAAACTCCACGCACGCGTAACCAGCCAGATTTCAACCTAGCGTGAGGGAGAGGTTTAACCTCTACAATTCTATTTCTGTGCCTGCCCTCCTCTCTTCCTATTTCTCCCATCTTTCCAGTCACTTCTTATTGCTTTTCTTTCCTTTACAGGTAGCTTTACATTGAGTGACAAGCCAAATGGTTTCCTGTTAGCCAAGAAACCATTTACAACGCTGGGTGGTAACCATATAACCAAACCATACGTGCTCCCTACGTGTCAGCAAGTGGGTTGGTGGAGGGTTAGTGACCCTCCCCGTAAAACAAATAACTCAAAGTCAAATGCCCACCCCTTACGGGATTATGGCGTCTGGCAATAGATAGATAGAAGGTGGGCGGCGTTACGTAACGTTCGCACGTGAGAAGGCGGGCAATGTTACATAACGTTCGGCTTGGGCGACAAAGCAACGTTGTCCCCTTCTGTCAAGCCCTCTACCAACCCAAGCATAGAGGTAGGATTAGGGTAGAGGCGGCGTGAGAAGGCTCCGGTGAAGCCAGAGAACTGTCAAACGGCCATATTGGTCAAGTCAAGAGGTCACGGCAACACCTACTTGACGAAGAAGATTGCTGTGCACTCCTACCTCTATGGCTGTGCCCATAGAGGTAACAGTCCTAATCCTACCTCCGTGGGTGTGGCCATGAGATTATTAAGCCTTTAATACCTCCAGCTGTGTGTCCACCTGGTATTCTTCAGTGAGAATGCCAGAAACAAAGTAGACTTCATTCTACCTCTGGTTTTAGTTGTAGTTCAGCTGTGGGTGTGAGACGTTCTGTCCTAAGTTGTAACTCACCATCAAATAACCTAAGACTCCAAAAATGCCCACCACCTGTGCCGCATTTGGGTGTAATGAAAGAGGAGATAAGAAATCTGACCCATCCATTACATTTCACCGGTGAGTATCTTTAGAGTGAATTATAATTTGTAAGTGTACATTATGTATATGACTGGAGTTAGTAAAGTCAAGCTGAATATTATATAGAATAATAGATATAAACTTTTTTCATAATATGCTGATGTATATTATTTTAAATCATCTATCTGTCTTCCATCCTTCATTTTACCATATGTTCTTAAATGCTTCCTTTTTTTTCATTCATTAACTACTTTCTTTTCTCCTTCCATTCATAACCTACTTTCTTCCTCATTTTTTCTGTTTGCAACTAAGAAAACACTCGCGCCTGGTCAGCGGAACCAAGTCAGACAGCTGTCAAAGGGGTCGCCGCCATGTTGGTCGAGTCAGGTCTGTCGGCCTCACTCTGACCTACCCGTGGTTAATCCCTTATGCCGCCTCTACCTACTCCTACCTCTATGGCCACAACACCCCTCACCTCACGTACCTCATCTCAGTTCTTCACCCCTCACCTCCCAACTCACTCCTCACCTTCCTCCATAATATCCTCGTCTCCTTCCCTCTCACTTCCTCCCCTAGTCTCATCACACCCTGACCTCATTTCTCTCACCTTACCCCTGACCCCTCACTTCCTGGATCAGCCTCATCACCCCTCACCTCACGTACCTCATCTCATTATTTCACCCTCTGGCCACGCTTTCATCTCATTAGCTCTAGTTCTCTCATCTTACATCGCTCCTTCTTCAATCCTGGGTTTTATTTTCACTTATTTGTTTATTTATTATTTACTTCCATCCATTTCACCTCAGTTTTACCTAACTTAGCCTTATTCCTCTTTACTCTTCTCTTGTTCCCTTTGAATATAATTCCTTTATTTTCTGGTTCACTGCCACCTTATTACCATCATATTTCCCACTCCTTCATTATTATTATTCTCTCATAACTGATTTCTCATCTGGACCAATTTACCTGATTTCTGCCTTATTTCTCAGTTCTTTCACTACTCTATTTCTCTTCATGTTTTATTCCATTGCTACCCCACTTTCAGGTATTCTGCATTATGGCTTACAGGTAATATGCATTATGGCTTATACAGATTATATTCATCTCAAACACCTTCAGATTCACCATATTCTTCAGTTTTCATCATCATAATTCTCGCATAATATAATTCCTCTTCACCCAGGTTCACCTTCACCTAATTTTCACCCATACTTCCATTCCCCACCTGGTCTTCGTAATTTCTCGGTGTTACGGTCATCACAAAACCATATTTTGTTCCCAATCTCTAACTTCTTTACCATCCTCTCACCTTGGCCTTATTTCCACCCGATATTTATCACTCTCTTCATACCATTCGCTGTTCTCCTAAATCTTTCACTCATCGTTACGGATCTTACAAAATACAGCACTGTACAGTGGTGGTAGGGGGGTGCGCCCATCATCCACTCACTTGATGTCGTGCTGCCTACTTCTTCCTTCACCTGTATCATTTTATTTCTTTGCCTGCCCGACTCTCTACCTACTTCTCCCTTTCCTTCCTGTCACTTTTTTCTTTCCATTACAGGTGGCTATAAACTGAGTCACAAATCTATTGGTTTCCTGTACCGCAATAAACCATTTACAGTAGGAAGTGGTAACCTCTTAAAAAACAAAAAAAGTGGAGTGGAGCCTATGGTGCCCCTGTTAACTGGGTGGAGAAAGAGAAATGCTGCATCCATCCAGGAACCAAACCTTCATAATTTTCTCTGCGCCCCACTGCTGCAAGGTGCTGTCGACCGCAAGAAAACATCGGTTTCCAGCATGGGTCAGCCCCGCAGGGGCGGTTGCTTGCCTTCGGTTGATGGGTCTACTCGAGCAGACAGACGGGTCCATCAACACAACATATGCAGTTCACATTTATTCTCTCTCTCCCTCTCTCTCTCTCTCTTACTTTGCATTTATCACACTTTTCATCCCACTCGTTCTTCTCCGTAATCTCTCCACGTTACGGATCTCACAAAAGCAATTTATTTTTCCTCTTGCACATCCGGCTGGCAAATTGTATCCTTCTCTCTCCGCGCATAATGCTTCTGAACGGCATTACCTTCACATCCTCATTAGTTACCCGTTTCTGTTTTCCTTCTTATTTTCATCTTAAATCTCGCACGGTCTCGTCTTCTCTCGCATTTTATTCCAGTAACGCCAGGTGACTTTATTCTGCTGCTTCAGTCTTTATTTATTTCATTACGTTTCGCTCTTCATTAGGTAATAGTTAATCTCTTCATTCGCATTATATCTTGGAATTTCGTTGGTATTTATTCTAGTTTTCTTTATAATACCACCATTTTCTTTCATAATTCCCCCTTATGTTTTTCTTTCCATACGCATGTCCCCATTTTTCATTTTATTTTTGAATGCAGGTACCATTTATTGTAAAGTTTACATTTTCACAGATCGTTTCTTTACCATTCCCCAAATCCTTTTTTTATACTGGAAATTTTTACTCCTGGTTGCATCATCGTGTTTCCTTTCTTTTTAATTCGAATATGCATGTATTTTTATCTTGAAATATACCCTACATTTATTTATATAGCCATTAGTCTATTCTTTATGTTTACTTATTCATTTACTTATTATTTTCCTATTTCCACGTCTCTTTCCCTCACTGTTTTCCTTTAGCCTATCTCCTTTGCATCGTATCCTTGACCCGTCACTCCTCCCGGATATGCTCCTACGCCTTCCCCTCAGCCCCTTCAGTGCGACAAGTCCTCCTTAAGCTGAATAAAACCGTCTGGTAGTGGCAAAAATAAAAGAGGTAATCCGTCAGCGTAGTGAAAGTAGACGTGGACAGTTTCTTATACCTTCACCACAGGACGCCATTCTTAACCCATTCACTCCGCGGACTTGTTTTGTTCAACTTTTGCTAACTCAGGACGATTTTATTGAGCTGAGCTGAGAGAGAGAGAGAGAGAGAGAGAGAGAGAGAGAGAGAGAGAGAGAGAGAGAGAGAGAGAGAGAGAGAGAGAGAGACTGTCGATCAGGAAGGGCTGGATACAACTTTCATTAACCTCTTCACTTCTAAAGGTTTCTTCCGAGTTGAATGAAATGGTATGGTGGTATCAAGAAGAAAACACAACCGTACGTTATCGGTCTGAAGGGGTTAAAAGGAAAATGGAGAGGAGAGAGGGAGGGAGGGTGACTTGGAGGGATGACTGGATCTTAATAATGTCTTGGCATCGTGTAACTGGATCTCACAAGAAGCTAAGTGTAGGATATAAGAATCTTTCATCCCTCCAGTCTTTCAACTGAGGCCTCTCCCTCCTTATCCCTATCTTATATCGCAGCAGTATGTTATTTCAATCATTGTATCTCACTGTCAGGTTCATTTTCACAGTCCTATCGAATCATTTTTTCACTTTCATCTTCATACCGCTCATAGTTCTGTGCCACCTCACTTAAAGCAGTTTACTCCAGCGTTGCAAAGCCTACCCACCTCACACCGAATAATATTTCCCGATTTCTCGCCTTCAGCTCTTCGTCGTCTTACACATTTTATCGTCTTCACCCACCGTCGTCACCAACACCGTCCCTGCCGCCACAATCTCGCACCAACCGCGGGTATTGCACACCGAAGTTGACATAATCCGGGAAATCTTGCCACTTCCTCGTATCGCAAAACCCGTCAAACTGAGCAAGTTGGGAGAAAATTTTGAGAAGGTCTTTTGGTTCGTTCAGGTGTGGGTGTGTGTGGGCGCGGAGATAGTGTTACCGGTATTGATGGTGCAAGAGACAGCTCGCTCATAGGAATGGTCACAAGAACTCTAGCTGATATACTTGTACTTATCCACTCTACACATACTTCCACATAAGGACACACGCACACACACACACACACACACACACACACACACACACACACACACACACACACACACACATACAGAGAGAGAGAGAGAGAGAGAGAGAGAGAGAGAGAGAGAGAGAGAGAGAGAGAGAGAGAGAGAGAGAGAGAGAGAGAGAGAGAGAGAGAGCGCCTGGAGATGTTTGAGAAGGTGCAAACCACGCAGTGATCGGACCTGTAGTTACTGAAGAATAAGCTTCTCTAAAGCGTTACGGTCGGGCCGGGTTGGGCCGCTCATGTGTGAGAAAGTGGCACTACTTGACGTGAGACTGGAAAGGGCTTCGCCCTCGCTCGTAGCAATAAGCAAATCCCAGTAGCAGTGAAATCCCGTAAAAAATATTATTTTACTTAGAGGTATTTTTCACGTTATTATTCATTCTGTTTTAACTGTGAAATGCTTGGTAAATAAATGTGGCCTAGAAACAAACAATCTAAGAAGTAAATC
Organism: Coenobita brevimanus; assembly: GCF_032717465.1. NCBI lineage: Eukaryota > Metazoa > Arthropoda > Malacostraca > Decapoda > Coenobitidae > Coenobita > Coenobita brevimanus. The sequence goes on along the minus strand of NC_137017.1, from coordinate 1,117,586 downwards.
ACGCTCCAGAAAATGTACAGTATGAACCCAGCCCCAGTCTCCACCCGGATCTTGGGAATGTAGCGCAGGTCAGTAGGACGTGATAAAAGGTGGACATCATTTTTATTCAGTTCTAAACGATTTAGTCTGTTCGACTGGGAGAACCCTCTAGTGGTGAAAGGATTAATGAAGGGTAAGGTCCGTATTCTCGTCAGGTAGGATGGCTCCTTGACACTTTTTCCTCAGCGATTTAGTTTTATACTTGAATGGTTAATATTCTTTCGTATGCATATTATGACGATGTTAGAATGGGTTTATATGACAGAACAGGACAATAAGGTGTAATAAGCAAAATATATCGCTAAGGAAAAGGTATTCAGGACAGAGTAGGACAGAAAGGTACAGAATACGAAAGTAAAGCGTAATATGCAAAATAAATCTCTTAGGAAAAGGTGTTAGACAGCTTCCTTAGCCGACGAGAATACGGATCTATATCTAACCCCTCTCGTTAGAAAAACCTCTCCTATGCTGAGTATAATCGGCTGGAGACAGTGACAATACGTGAGAAAGGAGGTCATGTTAGTGAATGGCCAATGAGGAAATATATATATAATGCTGTGAGGTGGATGGTGATGAAGTGGTTGTCTGGGTGAAGGCAGGAGTGGCACTAACCTTTACCTTTCCCCTCACCCCCCATACCATCCCCCTCATCCTCTCGTCCTCACCCCTCCCCTTCCTTTCAACCCTCTTCCCTTTCTCACCCTCCCTTACCCTTCATTCTTCCTACCACACCAACCCTTATCTTCCTCTCTCCCTCCTCACCCTCCCTTCACTTCAACTCTCTTCCCCTACTCACCCTCACCCTCCCTTACTCTTCATCCTTCCTTGCTTCACTGGCCCTCACCCTCTCACCTCTTTCCCCCCTCATCCTCTTCCTTTCTCATACCCTCCCTTCCTCTCATTTCCCTACCTTTTTCAAACCCCTTCCCCTCCCTTACCGTTCATCCTCTCATCCCTTTCCTTTCAAGCATCCCTTCCTGTCTCACCCCCTCACGTCTCTTATCTCTCGCCATCCTTATAGTGCTTTTGATATTCCTCTCGCTTCCCACTTGCCACCTCCCCCCCACCATCCTTCATCATTCGCTCCTCTGCTCACCCCCTTCTCCTCCTTCTCACTCCTCCTTTCAGTGCCTCCCCCTCCTCCGGCTCCCCTCTCTCCATCTTTTCCTCTCCCTTCTCCTTCACTCTCGTCGCCCCTCTCCCCATCATCCGTTTCTGACAGTAACCAAGATGCAGTGAGGCCAAAGTATGCGAAAATGTGTCTCTCAGCTTCCGATAAACGCCTGGTACAGTATTAGCAAGAATAAAACAACCAGTGCGTCCACGGCAACTGAACAAACTTGCCTGGAATCATACGAATATAACATAAAAATTAATGTACAACCGCAAAAGAGTTACATGCCGCCAAAGGACTAACCCCTTCCCAAAGATTATTTTTTTAATTCTTGCTACCTTCAAACGATAGTATTCAACTGAAGATTTTTTTTTTTTTTTAATGGAGGTGTTACATTAAACCTTCACTAATCCCTTCAGTGCAAGATCTTTCCTAAGCTGAATAAAACAGTCTGGAGGCAGCAAAACTGAACTACAAAAGGATATCATCGTCGTGCATGAATTCATTCTCCGGTTCCTATGACACTCTTACAGAACGAAATCCGTAGGGTTAGTTGAAATAAAACACAAGCATTATCCTGACCATGAGAGGGTTAAGTACAGTAGCACAAACACCAAGAGTTTCATCCCCCATATTGTGTTTTTTTTTCCCCCTGCAAGCAAACAGTTTTACTTAGCGTAGGAGAGCCACAAGGTAGTGAAGGCGTTAACAAAGGCTGCCTCTAACCCGACCATTAGAATAAGGCAAATAAAACTGTCTGCAGATAGTAAAAATGCAAATAAGAAGGACATTATTCGGGCTGAAGGGTTTAATAAAAGCTACATCAACACCCCCCCGCCACCCTCATTTCGAAGAGCCTTTACTAATCCAATTAAATCGTCTGCTATGACAAAAATAAAAATACGAATAATCCTCAGGCCGAAGGGAAAGGATTACTGACTGCTGTATCCAATCCCTCCCTCTCGAAGTGCCCATCAAAAGCCGAATGAACTCGTCTGGAGAAAAACACACGCAAACGAATTAACAAAATAAATGAATAAATGAATAAATAAATAAAAACAGGACGCTTCTGGGTTGGTGAGGCCGATGTTAGTGGCAAAAATGGCTTTAGATACATTTTTGTAATCCTTGTGTTGGGAGTTCATTTTTCAAGTCACAATTTAAAAATGTATATTCGCTTGCTGAAATGTTGTTGTTGGTGTGTGTTCTGAAACTGCGTAGGCTGTTTAGGTAATGCTGTTTTCAGTGTGTGTGTGTGTGTGTGTGTGTGTGTGTGTGTGTGTGTGTGTGTGTGTGTGTGTGTGTGTGAGAGAGAGAGAGAGAGAGAGAGAGAGAGAGAGAGAGAGAGAGAGAGAGAGAGAGATTTACTTAAAAATAACACTATTTTCCATTCAAATTTTTCCACCCCTCCCCAACTCCCCACGAAATAAATAAATACAAATAAATAAATGAATAAATATCTTTCCCCCCCTCAGTTACAGAAGGCACTCTGAGATAAACATATAGGGTAGACAGACAGAGATAGAGAGAGACAGATAGCCAGGTTAAGAGAAACAGAAAGAGAGGATTTGACATAACTAATAGACAGCTAGATAGATATACAGATAGATAGACAGGCACAGACAGATAGACAGACAGACAAACACAGATGAAGAGACAGACAGACGGATAGATAAAGACTGCAAGATAATCACTACGCATCTAATACTAGTTTCAAAGTGGCAATTTTACAGCGCCCCTTAAGACTCTTACAAGCATCTATGCCATCCTCTCTCGGTTTCACGGGCCACTCTTACACGCCATTCTTACGCTCGTTGACCTTGCATATGCGACGCGGGGGAGGGGGGGGGCGAGGTGAACAAGGGCGGTCATGACGTCAGGAGGAGGTGAAGGTTAGGGGGGAAGTGGGAGCGAGGAAGAGGGGAGGTTGTGACGAAGACGGGAGAGGGGGAAGAAGTCTCTGAGGGTTTCGAGGACATAGACCTTAGGGGAAGAGGGTGAGAGCGAGGATGGGATGTGGGGGATGAAGATGGGATGTTGGGACGAGGCTGGGATGCGTGCATGACGATGGAGACGAGGAAGGGATGTTGGGACGAGGATGAGATGTGGATGCAAGGGAGGGGACGAGGAGGGGACGCGGGGGTGGACGAGGGTTGGGACGAGGAAGGTGTGTTTGAACGAGGGTGGGATGTGGGGGCAAGGGAGGGGACGAGGAAAGGATGTTGGGACGAGGGTGGGATGTGGGGACAAGGTAGGGAATGAGGAGGGGATGCCGGGGGACGAGGGTGGGAACGAGGAAGGGACGACGGGACAAGGGTGGGATGTGGGAGCAAGGGTGGAGACGAGGACGATATGCGGGGACGAGGAAGGGTTGTTGGGAAGAGGATGGTACGCACTTGGGGGACGTACGGCGGGGAAGGACGAGGAAAAGAATGGCCTGAGTATCGGATTACCCATGACGCAAGCAAGGTGGTTACCTCAGAACCTAAAAAAAAAAGAAAAAAGAAAGAAAGAAAGAAAAAAGAAACGGAAAAAGGATAAGGAAAAAAGGCCTCCACAGGTTTTCTCAATTTCTTTCCACATTCTGCTATTCTGTTCCAGTAAAGTTCATGAACGTAATGTAACGTGAAAATAACGTATTATACCATTATTTCTATGGATTATGCCGCTCCTGTGAGGCTCATACGATACTAAATTTATCTAGATATGCACTGATATGAGACAAATGTCTGTCGGGTTGCGTCTGTCACTTACCTTAATTCGCTAGTTCAACTCTCTCTCTCTCTCTCTCTCTCTTAAATAATCTTTTCCTCCTCAGAAGGCAAATCAAAAGTTAATTTCAACACAGTGATGCCCACGTATTGTTCCTGAGATGTCTCCAGACTGAGATAATCAAGTTCACAGTTACTATACACGAAAATTTGAGGCCAAATAAATACGTGACTTAAAGGTAAATATAAGATCAATAAAATAAACAAGAGCAAATTACCAAGAATGAATGGAGATGATGTACGTAATTGACAGGGGGTTTGTTAAGGTCTTTTCATGTTACGTTCCTTTTGGCTGGTTACACAAGGCTGGCACGTTGTTGGGTGGGACAGAGAAGCAGATTAGAGTCTGAATTCTTTAATGTTTCTACTGCTTCGGGCGACACAGAACCCAGCTTCAGAGAGTTTGGGTTTGGTGTAGGAGGAGACGTTTGAGAATATAAAGAATACAATCTTTAACCTGTTCCTCTTTCCCATCCAACCTTCCACTTATCGCAATGGATCAAGTACATGAGGAAGCAGGATTAACTACAACAAGCATATCAGCCTAACCAAAACAGAAGATATGGAGCCGAAACAGCGGCTACTCCCGAAACAGCAAATCGATGTAAGTGGATGGGTTAAGTGGTGACGAATCTGACAGCCAATAGTAACGAGGGAAAGACAGTGAGGCGCTTTCTAGTTGAGTTAGGAGATTTTGTAACCCCCTTCTCAATGGCTAGCACAACAAGACATATTACTGATGGAAATAATGTCGAGAATAAAAAGATACATATAAATCTCATGCAAGGCAACATTAAGATGTAGCTCATGTTGCGTTATTCACCGAAATTATAGCTATATTAAGAAAAAAATACAAAAAATACACCAGAGTATTAAGGTGAACCATAACTTTCAAAAAATCGCTCAAGAAGACATGTTACGAAATCTTCCACGCCAACTAGGACACGGCCAAGTGACAAGGTACCAAGATTTAATTTGTGACGAAGCGGCTGTGCGCTGGGCGGGAAAATGAAGGTGACACGATCTGGAGAGCCTGCCTGTCTTAGTTAATGGACATCTCAGCCTTGACCTTATTCCTCTTAATACACTCTGCATCTCGTTTTGCTAATGGAATAAACGAGGCGCTGTGAAAACAGTGATATTATGACAAGCCACACACTAAGCTTTTAAAAATGTTGGTGCGTTGTTAGAGAAAAGAAATGAATTTTTTGCCAGCAGCCTACGCGGAATATTTTGCCTTGCCACGATCCTACACACAGACATACAATACACACCTCCACACTCGCATACAGACATGCAATACACACACCCACATACAGACATGCAATACACTCATTCACACAGACACACAGTTAGTTTCACACATACAGTAACAAAAACAATGCAAGTGAATGCACAAAATAATTAAATGAATCAGCCAATAGATATGTCTGCATAATTAGATAAAACCTATACATTACTATACGTTATTTTACTTCACAAGGATGGTAAATAAAAGGCAAACGAATATCCCAAGTACACCAGAGACTAATAAAAAGGGCATTATTATTAGAGATGATAATAATGATAATTACAGAAAGATGAAGAAAATAATGACGATAACAAAATAAGTGGATTTACAAAACACACAAGAGTCAGTAAAAAAAAAAAAAAGTCTGCATATTAACCTCTTAAGGTCGATGACATTTACTCGTATTTTATTTCATTCATGCCATATCCAGACGATTATTATTAAGCTTAGGAGGCTTTTCAAACAGGAGGGGTTAGATACGGCCTCTATTACTCCCTTTGCTACTGTTGACCCTTCCTAAAGCTGAATAAAATCGTCTGGTGGTGGCTTGTACGATGTGAAAAATACCTTACTGTGTTGAAAGTATTAAAAACGAAAAGCTGTGGAATACCTATACATTACGTCATTCGTTGTAAATAATTATACAGTAATAATAATACACAAAATTCACTAAAGATTCTGTATGTAAATATATCTGCAATATTACAAAAATGCCATACAGTGCCAAGACATGGCCATATTTCAACATCATCATCATCGTCGTCGTCGTCATCATCTTCACTTTTTATTCTCATTAAAGGATAAGAAAAAGTAAATAAATGTACAAATACATCAATAAATCTGGAAATACTGTAGACAGATCTGTATCACACACACACACACACACACACACACACACACACACACACACACACACACACACACACACACACACACACACACCACTAAGACACATCCCTACTTCAATGTGGTAGTTACGCTATTTATCTGGATGGAACAGTTGTCATTTACCCTTAGGTCATTACCCTCTGCTCGTTATCATCACTTTTACCCTCATCCTCCTTGCTCCATCCCCACTCCTACCTCCAATGATCCCGTCCTCTCTCTCTCTTTCTCTCTCTCTCTTCCACTCACTCCAGTCTGTATCACCCTATCTCTACCTATTCCATCGCCCCCCCTCTCCCTTCCCTTTCTCAAGTCTTCTTCATTTTCCTTCCCCTCTTCCATCCACTCCCTCTAATTTCCATTCTATTTTCCTTACACACACACACACACACACACACACACACACACACACACTTTTTAACTCTCCTTCTACCCCACTTCGCTACACATCAACACACTCTTTTCAACCTCTTCTTCTTTCAGTCACCCTAATCGGTCTTCCACATACCCCTCTACCATCCTTACCCCATGCTTCCATCAATCCCCCCCTCACTCTCTACCCCGTTCCCTTTCTCCATCCCCCATTTCCTCCAATTCCCTCCTCCCCACCTTTCACATACCCCTCCCTTCACCCCTACATTACGAAGACATATTGTGTATCAAAAACTTGCTACTGCCAGACGATTTTTTCAGCGTGGGAGGGATTTTAAATGGAGGGGTTAGTTACAGCCTTCATTAATCCCTTTACTACTATATGTCTTTCCTAAGCTGAATAAAATCGTCTTGTGGTAATAGGAACAAAATAAAGAAGCATACTCTTACGTTCCTCAACCTCACTCCTCATCCATCCCCTTTATTCAATCTCTTTTCTCCTCACCTCCTTTCCAGCTTGCTTAACCTGCATTTTCTTTCTTCTCCATTCACACCCTTTTTTCACACATTAATTCTCTCTCTCTCTCTCTCCCTCTCTCTCTCTCTCTCTGCCAGTGTGTGTGTGTGTCTGTCTTTTTGTTACTTGATTTCCCTTTCGTCTATGTCTTGATAATCCTACCCCCCTCTCAACCTTCCTTCCTATTTATCGCTCTCTCTTCCTCCCTCCTCTTCTACCCTCCCTAGTCATCCCTCTCTCTCTCTCCCTCCCTTCAGAGCTATCCCACATTCTCCCTTCTTCCCTCCCCAGCCACCCCTTCTCCCTTTCTATATAGGGACAGAAAAAACAGCCTTGCCGGGAGGCAGGAGGAAAGGTAAGAAAGAGAGTTCTTTTTCCCGACCTAGCCTAACACCCCGTGACGCCCCTGCCGTTCCAACCTCTCCTATAACCAAGCCTAACTTAATACCATGACTCACCTACCACGCCCTCCTAACCTTAACTAATCTAACCTAACACTTTATTCGCCTACCATTCCCAACTAACATCCATTAATCTAACCTAACACCTTGTGACTCACCTACCACTCCCTCCTGACCTTAACTAATCTAGCCTAACACTGTATTCACTTATCATTGCCTCCTAACCTAAATTAATCTAATCTAACACTTTGTGACTCACCTACCATTCCTTCCTAACGTGACCTAGCCTGACCTAATCTAAGCCAAACACCCCAATATTCTCCTACCGTTCTCTCCTCTCCTGTTTTCCTTTCCTTCCCCTCCTTAACACTTTTCAAAAACTGTTCTAGGAAAGTCCTAAGCCCAGACTTTATCCAAGGTGATCTGGGCAAAAGTCACCTTCAAGCCTCTCTGTAATGAATCATCAAAATCAATTTATTTATTATCAGACGAGGTAATTTAGGAGTGCAATCCATTTGGCCGAGACAAACCGCATATCAGTCCTAACTGTTATCACTTCTCAATATCTGTCTGTTTTATTACACAGCATGATTTTAAAGTTCATTTGAGGTGGCCGCGTCAAAGAGAAACCGTCAAACCTCTCAGTCCATTCATTCGATCCATTCACAAAAGTTATTGGTTTTATTACATCGCCTAAACAGTGCCACACAAAACACAGTTGACAAACCATTCGCTCTCCGTACACGTACTTCATGAACGGCACTACCACAACACAAACACTCCTTCAATATAATCTCAAGACCTCTGGGAGCGACCGGTTGAAGTGGCTGGATTCCTGCAGTTTACTGCGTTTCGGTGCTGTTCAGTCTGGGGTTCTAGCTTGAATAACATCATTACCAACCACATCGCCTAATCCCACAGTTCTTTACAACGAGGCGCGGAAAAAGAAAAATTTTTAGTTTCTCTATAACCACTCATCAAATATTATCATTCCTATCAAACGCCTCATTCCAGAGCTCATCTTGAGTAGCCACGACAAAAATCATACCTTAATCTCTTTAATATTACTTATCATAATCTACCCATTCATTCTACCTGTCTATTAATTCCAAACTTCATCTGGGTAGCTATTAACCATGCACCCAAAGCGCCTGTCGCCATGTTCGTTGAAAACTAATTATTATATGGGACACTTAATTCTAGAGTTCATATCAGCTGGCCGCAAGAAAAGGACCTAAAAACTTCTCTATAAACATTCACCATTTACAACGAAAATCCTTAAGTCTATCCAAGGTAACAGCGACAAAATGCGACTCGAACCTATGAATCATCTGCCATCGAAATACAATAAACCAAATCCCAAAGTTCAGAGTAGCCACTAAAATATAAAATCACCCAAAACCTCTAATACTAAAGAAAACTGCAGATATAAAAGCACCTCTAGACCACTGTTACCACCCATCAAAGGCTTCCATCCCTCTTCCCTTTCTTCCTCCCCGCTTTTCTATATTCCCTCTTACCCCTTTCGTCTCTTTTCCCCTTCGTCCTCCTTTCCACGAACCCACAGAAGGAGGGAAGCGAGAGAGACAATCAAGGAAACAAAAGAGAGAAAAATGAACGCGCGGGGAATACGGGACAAAGGAAAACGGATGATTGGAAGGATGGGGTTACTAGGGAAAATGTGGTTGATGGTTTTTGTGTTGGGCTTCTTAGGTGTGCTGCTGAAGGGGTGAGAGAGAGAGAGAGAGAGAGAGAGAGAGAGAGAGAGAGAGAGAGAGAGAGAGTCAACACACTCACTGTCATTCACGTATGATTTTTTGATCGATTTTCTTTTTATCTTTTTTATCCTGCCCATGTACCTTGAACACTATATAAGCTCACACGTGAACACTATAAGTTCGTCACTGAACACTACAGGCTCACCCTTGAACCTTACATGAGCTCTCCCTTGACCACTATATAAGCTCACCCTTGAACAACATAAAAGTTCACCCTTGAAAATTGTAAGCTCACCCTTGGACACTGTAAGCTCACCCTTGAACATTATATAAACTCACCCTTGGACACTGCAAGTTCACTCTCGAACACTACTGTATGTACAGTAAGCTCCCCCTTGAACACCACAAGCCCACCCTTGAAAACTAAATAAGCTCACTCTACAAAAACGCTCACCCCTGAACACAGCACTATGAACACCCACAAGGCCATCAGCAACAGAAGCACCATTAACGGCTGAGACTTGGACAAGAGTCAATACAGAATTTAAGACTACCTCAGCCCATGATTTATCTCATTTTACTTGCCATTCTCTGTGTGCAGCAAATAAAATCCTAAATCTTTACACACACACACACACACACACACACACACACACACACACACACACACACACACACACAATATATATATATACACACACACACAGTGTATTCCTTTCGTATCTAGGTGAGGCAATTCAAGGTTGTAATTTAACTACTGTTTGTAATCACGTTCGAATATAATCGTGTGTGTAAATTATGGATCGTTAACAGTTTATTTTTATACTATTCAAAAGTTTGTAAATGTTGACATTTTTTGGTAAAAACCCTGAATGGTAAATACAAGGCCAAGCCAATCATTTTTACCTGCGGCGATGGCTGGCAGGTCAATGTGTGGCCAGCGTACTTTTTCTTCTTCTGGCGGACTTGTTAAAATGAAGGCTTTGGAGACATAAAAGTGGTACTATATAAGGTAATAAATCTTGACACGGAGAATCCAAATCTGCCATCAGCTGACACCTAAGGCGGCGCCATCTAGCGACAACTTTAGCAAAAGTGCGTCACTGCTGCCTACAGGGACATAAAAGCCGTCCCATACCGGTATAAGGTTAATTGAGATAGTGAATCCAAATTTGCTGTCAGCTGACAGTTACTTCTTACAGCAAACTGTTAGAAACAAGAACCTTGCCACAGGTCCCAGAGCAATTCTGGTCTTGTTCGTTTCTGCTTAGTCTATTTTTGTCTTTGTTTCTGTCAGTCTCTCTCTCTCTCTCTCTCTCTCTAACCCAATACCCAGCCACCAGCTATTTTGAATAATTGGCTGTCACCCCCAGTTCCGTCTCTCCCTCACCCTGGGTACTCGTGATCAGCGCTTAGCAACGCAAATGGGTTTAAGGCATTAAATTTACCGGCGTACAGGCCGGGACAATACAGGGTGGTCCACACATAACGCTCCTCTTACACTAGTTTTTGTGCGTTGAGAGGATGGGCCAGCCACTGTTATTAATGTTTATCCTGAATCATTAAATTATTCCCATTCCCTTTGCCACACCCGCAGACTGAGCCGCCTATGCAACACACAGTCTACAGTCAAGTGAGTTTCTACTGGAGCACTATATACTGGATAGGGTCCATCTTTTATTCCATCTCTTCTGTGCCTCACTTTCCTCTGGCGGCTAATATTCCAAGGCTGACTGAGCTTTGGTATGTTTCTCTCTGCCTCGCACTTTATCTCTGCTGGCTAAAATTCCTAAGCGAAGAGGGACCTGGTATGTTTCTCTGCCTACAGATGACGCTCTCTTGACATGATGTACCAGGGGAACAAAGTGACAGGAGCGCCCTAACTGTGACACAGACACAGTGGGACGGCAGGTGAACTTCTGCCTCTGATGATACTCTAGCTGCAAGAAGGAGTGGATGAAGTAGGGCAAGCGGGGGAAGGGAGGGTTTCTAGTGCAAGGTCGGGCTGAAGGGGGTAACTTTTTTTTAACACAGAAACTAAGTAAACTAAGTGTGACTATTCAAAGAGGGTAAAGGAGGGGATGCAGAAATAAAGCGAGATGGGGGAGGGAAGAAAAAGAAGGAGAAATGGAGGTGAAGGAGAGACTACGGCAAGGCCAGGTCCAAAAGAGGAGGAGGAGGAGGAGGATTTGTTTTCTCCTTGGCAGACAGAGGGAACCACAGCATCGCAGCCTACAAAACCTATCTCTTCCCCAGTGAATCAACTAAAGGAAGTCATCATCAAGATTCGCTAATTCTGAGTTAATACATTTATGGAAGCTGGTGGTCGTAGGCAAAAGGAAAGACTGACAAAGGAAGACAATTGTGTGCAAGAAGGACTGGAAATATCGGTTAACTCTTACATCAGGGAACTTGATATACTGTAGAATAGGAGAATGTTGGGGTGTTGCATGTCCGCCGTAATGGGCAAGGTATTTGGGCAAAGATCAGACGAGCAGTGTCCAGTGTTATCACAGAAATGAAAAATACAATACGAGAGAGAGAGAGAGAGAGAGAGAGAGAGAGAGAGAGAGAGAGAGAGAGAGAGAGAGAGAGAGAGAGAGAGAGAGAGAGAGAGAGAGAGAGAGAGAGAGAGAGAGAGAGAGAGAGAGCATTCCCGACAGCTTAAGAAACACAATGACCGTCTACATCAACAAAGCAACAATTACTCCACAAAAATCAGGGGTGTAATATATAGGCCTAAACGAGCATTTTTCCCTTTACCGAAGAGTTTCTTGTTGGCCATACATGGAGTTTCCTTACCTTAGATTTACACACACACACACACACACACACACACACACACACACACACACACACACACACACACACACACACACACACACACACACACACACACCAATACTTCAAAATACGGTGATCTTCGCGTTGTAAGCTCCCTGCCCTTCCCTCCCGCCGCCAGGCCCGCCAGCCTTGCCCTCCACGTCCCCTGATCCTGCGAGGCCTTCGGGAGCGTCGGGCCGAGGGGCTAGGCACGTCCCGGGTGATGTAAGGTCGGTGTTGTGGGGCTTATGTTTGCCTGTTAAATCATGGCGCGAATTCCCCTCAGCAAGAGCGATGTTGGGATTATCGTGCCTTCCCCCCCCCTCGCCTCTCTCTCTCTCTCTCTCTCTCTCTCTCTTACACACACACACACACACCAGAGAGAGAGAGAGAGAGAGAGAGAGAGAGAGAGCAACAACAAACCATTTACTTCCCGAGGCATTCACTGGTGAGAATACCACCGTCTGGAAGTAACAAAAATAAACTGCAAATAAAGACGTTCTCGGGCTGAAGAAGTTAACTGTTCTAAACGACGTTAGCCCAGCCTCGGGGCTCTACTCTCCACAAGATATAATCAGGGACTGCAATTTTGACAGTGATATATTTCAATCATCACCATCATCATCATTGTAAAAAGTGTCAGGATTTTTTTCTTCACTAATCTTATTCCACCACCACCACCACCACCATCATCATCATCATCATCACAATTCATCATCATCATCATCATCACCCCCTTTCTTCCAACTCAAGGATGGGGCGAGGTAGGTTCCACTAATTAAGGAAGGCGAAAACAGGATAGATGACCAACAGCGCGCCTGGTGCAATGGGCCATACACTCCCTCACTCATCTTACTCCAGGGTCGGTAAAGTGTATGAGCTTGGAAAAACAACTAACCTACCCCTCCTCCCATCCCTTCACACTACCCGACTCCCCACCCCCTATGTACCAGCACCCACCCTTTCTCCATCCTAGCTCTCTGTCCACCCACCCACCCCTCCCCTTCTCTCCCCCCCTCACACACACCCTTCCGTCTCCCTCCCCCACTTCCTTGCCCTTCAATTTTCTCCCAACCCTACATCCAGTCTGCCTCCCTACCCTACCCTTCGTTACCCACAGTTCACACCCTAAACTTTCCCTACCTTCCTACCCTTTCTTCCCCCTCCTCTGCCCTATCCCTCCTCCCCCAACACTATCTTGCACCCTATCCCCACCCCCACCCCACTTTCCCCCATCCCGTGCCTTCCTCCCTCATGAAGGAACAGGAGGGTACATGGGAGAAAATGTGAAGGAGAAGGTTGGGATGGTAAGGGAGGGGAAAATGGGGAAACTAAGGAAAGAGGGAAGAGCCTGGGGAGGAGGGAGCAAGGAGGCAGGAAAGGTAAGAAGACAGGGGGAGTAAGTAGGAGAGGGGAGAATGGGAGATACGAAAGAGAGAGAGAGAGGGGGACGAGATGAAAAAAATGCGGTGAGGAGCTGGAAGAAAAGGAGGTAAAAGGAACAGAAACTGGTGGGAAGTGAAGAAAACGGATACAACAGAAAAGAAGAACGGGAAAGACGAAAGACAGAAGTGGAAGATTCAACAGGTAAGTAGGTAAGGGAAGGAGAAAAAAATGGAGATAAATGAGAAAGAATGTGGAGGGGGTGGAGAAATCAGCTGCAGTGGAAGAGAAGAAGGACGAATCGAACGTCAAGTGGCATTCCCGAGGGCCGGAAAATAGGTGCCCCCCCCCCTCCCACACCCGACACCATTGCTCAAGGCACTGCTAATGAATCCGCTCCAGGGATGCTCAGGGTCGGTGGAGAGAGAGAGAGAGAGAGAGAGAGAGAGAGAGAGAGAGAGAGAGAGAGAGAGAGAGAGAGAGAGTGTGAGGGACGGTGAATTACGGTGAGAAGGTGGCACCAACCCATTAACCCCTTCTATCCGATGACGTATTTTTCATTCTGCTTACCTCCAGACACTAATTCAGCTTAGGAGTAACTTTTCGAGCTGGGAATATTATACATTTTCTTTCACTAACCATTTAACTACCATCAGCCTCCCCTGCACTAATACATCATCTGTTTGAGACTACGAATAAATTAGGAAAGGTGTGCTCGTAGTGAAAGGGTTAATTACACGAAATGATGACCCTATACCGGCTACTGTGACAAATATTTCACGTCAGGGGTAATTTTCAGAAGTTAAATGGGAGACACGCTTCAATTCAAACCCACCAACTTTGCAACAACGAGCCGGTAGACGAAGGGCAGTACGCTAAAATACCTTACAGTCTCGCCAAATCCCGACGGTTCAGACAAAAGTTAATTTGAAATCAGTGGTTATCTGTCACTCAAAGCAATGGAATGCTGCTGGGTGACTTAGGAAAGTGGGTGAGCGCAGACTGGACGAATGGGTTGACGAACAAGCGCGTGAGTGAGTGAATGAATGAGCGGGTAAGTGACTAAGCTGAGTAGGTATGTGGGTCAATGGAAAATGGATGAATGGACCGACAAGTGAAAGTGAGCGAGTGAGTGAGTGAATGAACTGGAACGCGGTTAAGTGGGAAACTGGGCTAAAATGGGCCGGCAAGTAGGTGAGTGAATGAGTGGGTGAATAACAACACGAGTGAGTTACAGACCGGTGCATCGGCCAATCAATTAGTGAGTGAGTGTGTGGTGAAGCAAGGAGGACGGCATCTAGTGAAAGGTGTTTTGCTCAGGTCTTGCCAAAACACCCAGCCCGGCCCGCTTCTGTCTCTGCCGACTTCAATGACCTCCCTGCCTCTAGTCCTCTGCCTTTCCCCTCCCTGTCTGCTGCTACTACCCTGTTTCTCCCTTCCCTGCCTCCTCTTCCTTCCATCCTTGCCCTGTCTTCCTTCTCCGTCTCCCTGACTCCCTTCCTTCCGTGCCTCCCCCTTCCATCACTGAATCCCCTCCCTGCCATCCTTTCCCTCCTCCCTATCTCCTATCTCTGCCCTCCCTCCCCTGCCTCCTCTTTCTCCCCTCCCTGCCATCCCTACACTACCTCCCCTCTTTTCCCTTCCCTCCTACCCTCTCTGCATCCCTTCCTCCCTCCATCTCTTTCTGCCTCCCTGTATCCTTCTCTCCCTCCATCCATCCCTCTCTCCCTACCTCCCCTTCCTCCGCTGCCTCCCTGCCTTGCCCAGCCAACTTTCCTCCAGTGTCTCTTTGTCTTGTACTGCCTTGTGTTTCCTTCAACGTCTTGCAAGGATGTTTCGAGGAGTTTGGGATGCCTGAGAGAGAGAAGATGGTTTGGCATAACTACCGGTACACACACACACACACACACACACACACACACACAGTTCTTAAGTCGTTACACAGTTAAATCCCGGGGACGCCCTGAACTGCACCCCCACTACACCTTAATTACTGCAACAATTAAGCCGCCCGTAAGAGCCTTACAGATAATTACCAACTACACTCAAAGAAATGACAAAGTCCCAGTGGCTGCCAGGTGAGTCCCTTATACCCCTCTTTTCCTGCTAAATAAAAACGTCTGGCATAAATAAAAAAAGAAAAAAGAAATAGTTTTTTCTTACGATGAATAATATTTGTGTGCACTTAGGAAGAACGATTTAAAGGTTAAGAGTTCCGTAGTAGTGTATGTGGCCCGTCCTTATGGCATCGGCAGGTGAATATATAATAAATCTGAATTTACTGAAAAAAAAAAAACACTGCCTTTTATTTACAGCAGGAAACACCGTAGTATTTATTTTATATGTTATTTTATCATGTTTTTGATTATCGAGGAGTGAGTTCTTGTTAAATTTTGTTAACATTACGACTGAAAATGCCCAGTGTTTAATAGGCTATTTACAGTATAAAAAAAATCACAGCTTTAAATATGCTGCTCAAAATACTACACTCTTTAACAAGTTACAAATGAAAATAAGTTTCTGACATTTACAGTTCACATTTTTGCTTACTGTCTGTAGGACGATGGCTTCATTTTTAAGAGGTATATTCTTGCTAACTCCAGATAATTTTATTCAGTATAAATGAGCCACTTCGGACTGAAGCATATATTTTTGTGTTTTTAATTTCCATCCCTCCATCATTCATTCACTCCTCTTATCATCAGACGAGTACTAAAAAAGGCAACTAGAGTGACTACTTAAAAGAAAAAAAACTTTCTTCTTATGGGAAGACTAGTCCTTGTTAAAGGGTGAGGAGGTGGTTCCAAAAACTGTCTACCGATCTATTTAGGCAGATGGATAAATATATGCAACGACAAACTAAAAACTTCAAGAACAGGATCAAATTCATACGATAAGGAATTTTTTAAAATGTGTTGTTGTTGTTCTACCCCAGTTTGTCTGGCCGAGCAGATCAACCCACCCCGTGCAGGCAGCTGCCTTCCTGTGGCTGACAGCGTCTCGCCAGGGTCGCTGAGGTGCAGAGAAAATGGAGGAGGCATAGCGCCGAATGGGATGAACTGTGTATAGGAAATCTGTATGGGTAGTGCTCTTAGCC
This sequence comes from Coenobita brevimanus, assembly GCF_032717465.1. NCBI lineage: Eukaryota > Metazoa > Arthropoda > Malacostraca > Decapoda > Coenobitidae > Coenobita > Coenobita brevimanus. The sequence goes on along the minus strand of NC_137017.1, from coordinate 1,101,175 downwards.
TAGACTCTGACTACTTGGTAAATGTGGTTGCGTTCCCCAAATGGGAGTGTTGTGCCAAGTTACCTACCGCGCCTTGGCCCCACGTCACTACCACGATAGTACCTCGCAGGACGATGGTAACCACCCACCTACCCCTCTGGCAGGCTTATGGGTGTCACACCTTGCCCAAGGGTGACCCGGGACTATGCAGGGCAGGGATATTCATCTCCCCTGAACCAGACAGGCTCCGGCCGCATACCCAATTTCAAAAATGTAATACCATTTTTATTTACAAATTCCTTATGCCTGCTGCAGGATAATAAACTGCCAAATATTGAATAAAAAGGGTGGGTTCGGACTTTCCTGACTCCCTTCTGAATCCGCCACTGTTCATTCACCCTTATACCATACACGTACCGTATACCACATTCAGGGTGACCAAAATCCCCTTCAAAGCCACTCTATCTCACCTCATTTCCACTCCAAGCCACATCTTCTCAGGTATTTCATTTTATCCTCACTTTCCACCTCCATCACGGTATAATACAGGCCTGGCAGAGCTTGGTGTTTGCAATTATGAAGAAAAATGTCGCGAGGGTGTTGTTGCAGGTTTCGGCAGACGAACAAAGGCAAGGAAGGTAAAAACGCCATTTCAATTTAGGCGGGTTGGTGAATGTCTGAGGGGGTAATGGAAAGAGAGATTGGAGAGGCTTCACAACGCTCTCCCCAGTTAACAGGGTTGTATGGGGGAGACGGGCTACTAGACGAGAGGGTGAGGATGAAGGAATATAAATGAGAAAAGGATATATACAGCATCGTCGTTGAAATAATGGACGGTTAAGCTGTGTGATTTTGAGGTATAAGAATGACCTAGTCAATAATATTGCCTTATCTAGTTATCTACCTACCTAGAACTTTAATTCTCTCTCTCTCTCTCTCTCTCTCTTACTTATATACTGTCTGGAGAAGGGTGGCCCTGGAAAAAAAGATCTTCCAGGAACCTCTGCCTATACTTAGCAATGGCCCTTCCTCCCACGACACGCCACCCTCCCTCATGCACGTCGGGCTTCTTCCCTCTTATAAGACGAGTTTCACTTTGCAAAGTGAAACTCGTCTTTCGTTAACTAAGAGATCTTAATTGAGCCTAATGCAAGAGAGAGGGATGACGAAGACGTGAGTGAAAGGGTATGGGAAGACAGAAGATAGACAGTTAGATAGACAGATAGACACAAACACACACGTGTGTATATGTATTATGTATATATAGTATATAGGTATTTATATACTTCTCTCTCTCTCTCTCTCTCTCTCTATAGTGTACATATATAATAATAAACACAGATATACCTGTATACACATATAGCTACTGTATATAAGAGAGAGAGAGAGAGAGAGAGAGAGAGAGAGAGAGAGAGAGAGAGGGGGTGAGTGGGTGGGAAGGCGGTTGGGGAGGAGAGGATGTGCGGGGGAGGGGGAGGGGTGAGTGTGGGTGAAGAAAGGGGAGGCAAGGTGTGGCAAGAGGAAAGTAACAAAGAGAGTGAGTGAAAGCTGTTAACATGGCTGGATGGTAACAAGCCACACGTGGCTCCGTCTTTTAGGAAGAGCGATGGTTCAGCATATATAAATTAATAAACTAGAAGGGTACTCAGTGAAACGGATCACTCCGACAAGGGCAACTAGAGGCAATGGGTAAATAAATGCAGGGCTTCTAAACGCTCCTCGTACGGTTTATTTCTCAATCTTGGTATCATCTTTGTCATCCTTTGCTGCACTCTTTCAAGCTTTTCCATATGCTTTTTATAATACGGTGACCAAAACTGAACGCAATACTCCAAGTGCGGCCGTACCAAGGAATTATACAGAGTGAGGACAATATTATCAGATTTATATTCAAGGGCACTACCTATGAATCCAATCAATTTATTGGCTTTTTTCACAGCTTCTGTGCATTGTTTGCTTGGTTTCAAATCGTTTATTATTATAACTCCTAAGTCTTTTTCATGGTTTACCCTATCAAGTTGGACATTATTCATGCTGTAACTAGCTCTTACATTTTTACTGCCAATGTTTAGCACTTTGCATTTATTGATATTGAAATCCATCTGCCAAACTTGGGCTCAGTTAAACAGTCGATCGAGATCTCTCTGAATTACCTGTCCTTGCAGTGCTGTATCTGTTCCGTTACCTATTTTAGTATCGTCAGCAAATATTGAAATTTTACAACATAATCCTTCATCAATATCACTGGCATATATTAAGAAAAGAATGGGACCTAACACTGAACCCTGCGGCACTCCACTTGTAAAATGTGTATAATTCCAGCCAGTAACCATTCACCCCGGCAAAATAAGCTGGCATTCCCGTCGGCTTCAGGAAACTCCGTGGTGCATTTTCCTTGGCCATATTAAACAGTACACCTTCATATTCTCCTGCAAGATAAATAGGCATCTTCAAATCCGGATATCTTACACTGATAACATACAACTGGATAAAACGGTGAAATATGTAAAATAAATCGCAGTCGAAGAGATATAAATTAATGTCCTAAACTCAGTGAAAATACCGCTCTCAATTAGCTTCCCTTCGCAACGTCATATTTTCTGTCATGTAAATATTATGGTATAAATATTTCTGCTCGCTTTTCCACAGTGAGACTGAATTTACTGACAAGGCAGAAGTGGAGGGAGTGGATGACGATGAGATTATGTGGATTTTAACAGATTTACTATAGGCCTGCAAACCATCCCGTTGGAAGAAACTTTGGATTTATTGAGGCAAATACTATAGTTCTTTTACCTTAACGTGGCCGAGATTTTCGTCCTTTTGCAGCTTATTTAGCGTAGCTTGTTGGCAGAAAAAGACAACACGACAGTTGTGCACCCTTTTCACCGCACTTTTTCGTGATTATTGTCACAGTGTTAATCTACTGATACCGCAAGTCAGCATTCGAAATGGAAGGATGTCAATTTTAGGCCATGTAAGAGTAAAACGAGTATAGGCCCATGAGCAAAATCTTACATTGTTGTAGTTGGAAAGTAACAAATTAAATATTACACAATAGTTAGGTGCTTACAGAGAAAAATTAGCTACACCTTTAAATTCTACTGCATGAGAGTCCTTTACTAATAGCAAAATCTAGATACTTACATAGAATTTTGGGGGGTGGGTGGAAGTGACTGTGTAGAGGGCATGAATCGAATGATGGATGGTGTAGTGGGAGTAGACGATGTGGAGTGAGGGAGATCATGTGAAGCGTATGATGTGAAGGGAGAGGATGATGTGGAGTGAGGGAGTGGATGACGTGGAGTGAGAGTAGATGACGTGAAGGAGTGGATGAAGGGGGGTAAGGGAGTGGATGACGTGGAGTACAGCGAGAACTGGGTGTAGGGGCATCCTTACCCAGTGATAATATAATATTTTGCTGATCGGTCTCCCCATCAGTACTCCTAATACTTTACTAGTAGCGGGAAAATGATGAAGGATAAAGATGATATTACATTCTTGATCTAGTAGGCTTCCTAAAATTAAAATACTTTGCCACAGTTCATTCATTTTAATTTTGGCGGAGATTTTCGTCCTTTTGCAGCTTACTTCTTGCAGCACAGAGGCGGTGTAAGACAGTACTGAGACTCTACATTATATCCACTGCAGTTCTGCCTGACACCATATTCTAGTGTCAATTGACTGTTACAGATCAGCATGTAAGGTGGAGAGAGAACAGTTTTACGTCTAGTTAAAGTGAACAGAATATAGTAGCAGGAATATGATTCTGGATGAATCTGATGAAAATAATTTAACATTTTTGATATGGCAGCTCTCCTAACCCACACGAAATCTTACCCTGTGGAGATAAGATTCCCCTGACTCGCCCTGTAATATAGAACACGTCTCGTATCTCTAAATGGGAAGGTGAAGAGAGGCACTGTGAGGATATTCATGGATGAGTAAAGAGCTGTAGTCGCGGCCGTGTGTATCGTTACAGAATAAAGCATCACCAGCCATTTGTCGATAAAACCAGGCCTGAACGATCACTTGCCATGTGGTTTGGTATGCCTAGTGATTCTTGGTGAACGAAAATTCATGAAAATGCTTTATTACACTTACTTAACGAATGTCAATACAGAAGATAATACAAGGGAAATATGGCAATGAATATTTCAAAACTATATGTTCAACGTTTCGGAATAAAAATAATAATAATAATAATAATAATAATAATAATAATAATAATAAACAGGCGCAACAGTATCTTTTTATACATCTGAAATACGCTTAGATGCATTTGCTAGCAACTGAATCTCAGAAATTAATGTAACCCTCTTATATTCGATCCTTATTACTGCACCTCCTGGACAACTGAGTGAACAATATTACAGGTAAATGTTAGGGTAGGTTTTCCACTTGCATTCCTTGTGTATCACGCATAATGGTGTTGGAGAGGGACGCCTTCATGTGGTGGAACCGAGAAAACCAGGTGGGTCCACTGCCTGGCTGTACAAATGTCCTTTAGCTAATTCCCTATCCCCTGAGAGGAAGATTCAAGATAGTGGACTGCAAGAGAGAGGGGGAATTTCAGTCTGCAATCCATCGACTTCACATGTCAGACAAACTGGCGTAACAACAACAAATACTACTGCTGCTACAACTACTACTGCTACTGCTACTACTACTATTACAACTACTACTACTACTACTACCACGTATAACTGACTGCACTCTCCAAAACCCGAAGCGGAAAAATGTGTTATGCAAACGGGATATTACGTAACGTGTTGTAGTTTATATATGTCAGCCCGTCACCAAAATGCTACGGAAATACTGAATAAATGTGCAATGGGCGAGTGTCAGTTCTTAATTGAATTTTTACCTCCCCACCCGCTCCTTTGCCCCCCCCCCCCAATCTCTCTCTCTCTCTCTCTCTCTCTCTCACTCTCCCTCTCTCCGTAAAATTTCCCCTGTAATCCTTCCCTACACGGATTTCCATGTTTCTTGCCTTTCAACACGCGTCGTTGTTTTCTCTCTTTTTCCTGCCGGGAGTGAGTTATGGACGGGGGGCTTCTTTCTGTCCTATTCACAGACACTTATACACCGTTTTTTTTTTATCGAGGCGAAGATGAACTTGACATATTGGTGAATATTGCCTGAATGCAACATTACTTCATAATCTAGCATTATTAACTGACAACAAATATCTGAGGGGAAAATTTGGGTTAGTAAATATGTTTTGGACATATTGCATTCAGCCAGTTACCATCAACCTGTCAAGTGCATCTTCGCCTCAATAAAAAAAATGGAGTATAGTGCTTAATTAGTTCTTTTGCTCAAGTATAATAATCCAGCAGTTAATTAAGCACATATCCCCCCTGTAACCTGCTACTCCTACAGTATGTACTATTTTGTCCTTTCTATGTACTCTTTTGGCCTTTCTTCTGTACTATTTTGGCCTTTCTATGTACTGTTTGGCCTTCTTATGTACTATTTTGGCCTTTTTATGTACTATTTTGGCCTTTTTATGTACTATTTTGGCCTTTCTAAGTACTCTCTTGGCTCTCCCTTCCCCACCTCTATGTCTTTCTCTGGATCTTTTCAGCTTCTTAGGCTCTCCTTATTCGCTCTACGCAACACTCCTTCCCTCCACCATTTCCTTTGTAATTTTCACTTCTCTGCTCTAAATTCCCCCTCTTCTCTGCTCTAAATTTCCCCTTTCTCTGCTCTAAATTTTCCCCTTTCTCTGCTCTAAATTTTCCCCTTTCTCTGCTCTAAATTTTCCCCTTTCTCTGCTCTAAATTTTCCCCTTTCTCTGCTCTAAATTTTCCCCTTTCTCTGCTCTAAATTTCCCCTTTTCTCTGCTCTAAATTTCCCCCTTTTCTCTGCTCTAAATTTCACTTCTCTGCTCTAAACTTCCCTTTTCCGTTATCCCTCTTGCCTCTACCCTCTACCTCCCTCTAGCTCCCCTCTGTTCCCCTTCTCCCTCTCCTCTCCCCCATTCCTCTTCCTCCTTGCCTCTCTCTCTCTCTCTCTCTCTTCCTTAACTCATCTCACTCTCCTTCTCTTTTCTGTTCTCTCCACTTACTCTCCCTTCTCTCTGTTTTTCCTCCCTCGTCTCTACCTACTCTCCCTCTTTCCTCTCCCCTTACACTTTCTCTCCCATCACCATTTTCCTCCCTCGTTTCAATGCCCTCTCTCTCCCCCTTCCCTCTCCCCTCTCCTCCACCCCTCTCCTTCTCCCCGACTCCACTTACGCCTCCCCTCCAGAATAAACGAAGAGAATAAAGCAATAAACCTGATAAATAAAGTGGACTGTCGAGATTTTATTATTTTCGAAAAATGTCAAAAATATTCAGACAAAACTCCTTAGTACATTGGACTTTTTTTTTTTTGCGAGGTAGACTCTGACCTTAACATATATTCTCTCTCTCTCTCTCTCTCTCTCTCTCTCTCTCTCTCTCTCTCTCAGGACGTGTGGCAGATTGGAGGAGTGTGATTCAGAGACTAAGAGTAGGACTGAGAGAGAAAGAGAGAAAAACGCAACAGTCCGATAGAATGACAAAGAAGAAGCTAAAGAGTTAAAGAGTGAGAGAAAGCCAAATTTAAAGAGAGAAATCACGTGAGAAAACATAAAGACCGACGTGAGAGAGAGAGAGAGAGAGAGAGAGAGAGAGAGAGAGAGAGAGAGGGACATTTGAATAGTGCAAAAATATCCATTCAAAATTAAACAAAAAATAAAAAAAATCCGCAAAAAGTAAAAAGAAATAATGGTAACAGCCAATTCTAACCTACCTTCCTTCAAGCGTAGGGTCCCGAGGCTAGGCTACACTAATCCAGGGCGTTTAATCTGCATGGTAGATGTCCAGTCTGCTCCTCTTAGCGGCATACAATTAAAAAAAATCATCTTTGGGTATCGATGTCCTGCGCGTCCTAACCACTAGACACCAGGTGCAAACATCTGTAATGATAAATAATAATAATAATAATAATAATAATAATAATACCGTAATAATAATCATCATCATCATCATTATTATCATCATCATCTATTCCTGCCGACTTCCTGAAAGTCTGTATTCCAAGGCTGGGACATATATGGATGAGGGATTATATGAGGGAGGGTGCCTTGCAGCGACTAAGAGGAAGTGGTGATGAGTTGTGATAGAAAGGCATGGGGAAGTATACGGTATATATATATATATATATATATATATATATATATATATATATATATATATATATATAGATATATAGATATATAGATAGATAGATAGATAGATAGATAGATATAGATAGATAGATAAATAGATAGATAGATAGATAGATATAGATGTGTGTGTGTGTGTGTGTGTGTGTGTGTGTGTGTGTGTGTGTGAGTGTGACTGGGCATAGGCTTTACATCCTGCTCCCAAGGCCCAATAGCCCTCCTGCATGTCATACACCTCCACAATCAATCAATCAATCATTTCCTGTGGCACCCTCGGGGATGCATAGGGCCTCGATGAACTCACACCACCACATCCTATCTTGTGCTAACTCCTCAAGATCTCCCCAACACTCATCTCCAGCTTCCCGTCTCATTGTCCTCACCCACGTCTCTTTTGGCCTTCCTCTACCTCTCCTACCAGGTGCCACCCACCCTGGTGTACCTCGTACTATTCCCTGTCTCCTATACACATGTCCTAGCCACTTCCATCGTGAGAATCTAACATATTCATCGATCGGCTGCACTCCCGTTATTTCTCTAATTCTACTATTTGGTATCCTTTCCCACCACTTAACTCCTAATATTCTTCTAAGTGCTTTATTTTCAAACACCAAGAATTTATTTTCCATAGTCACTGTGCTGTACCAAGACTCGTGTCCATAAATTAAGATACTCCTAACCATTACCTTATAAAGTTTGATTTTTGTATGCACAGAGAAATTGTTATTATTCCAAATATTTTTAAGCATTCCCATTGCCTGATTAGCCTTCTTTAACCTTTCCTCGAATTCAAAGTTCAAAGAACCATCCTTGGCTAAATAAGTACCTAAATATTTAAACCTATCAACTTGCTTTACAACCATACCTCCAATTACACATTCCTGCGCATTTTCCATATTCATATTGATTATTTCAGTTTTTCCACAATTAATAACCAAACCCACCTCCACAATATATATATATATTACACGTGTTTTACACAAGGTAAAAAAAAAAAGTATCACGCAGGAGGGGTACGATGATATCCGAAATGATCAATATAGCCTGTGTAGTACTTGAAAAATTAACTGATTATTATCTGAATATGCATCCAGTAATAATATCAACCACAAATTGTCATAAGAAACCTGTGACATACTTATGTAGGCATGTTTGACAACAAGGTGGAAAAAAAAAAAATCAAAAATTTCTAGAATCCATCGTCTGTGGCGTCAAATTGTTTCGGGCCAAATGTGCACCGATACTTTTTTTACCTCGTGTACTTTTCAGGCTTCTACGCCGTGTGTCTGCTCGAATGGACACTATAACAACAGGCCAGGGCAGTTTATTACAAAAACTGACACGCTCCATACAGAATATTATTACGCCTCTATAATATCGTTTTCGTATGAGAGAACATTTCACTGACACTGAATGGCACTAGTAATTAAACCTGACAATATACTTGTGTAAGTGAAACACTGCAAACGAACTGCAGAGGAATGGTGCTCAAACATTTTATGGAGAGGGACACATTCTATACGTCATATCCGTGAGTGAACATGCACACACATTTCTGTAGAGAGAACGTGCACAGAATTTTCTATATCCGATTTCAATACTTTATTTTCTATCTATCTATCTATCTATAGCCCGACGCCCTAATCCCGCAAAGGGTGGCCGCAGACAAAACGCCTCCAAGTCACTCTGTCACCCACCATTTGACTCCCCTCCCCCCAACTCACCCCCCCCTCCCTCATATACCTCTCAACTCCATCCCTCCACCTCATCCTCGGTCTACCCCTCCCTCTCCCTCCCTCCACCTCACCTACATACACCCTCTTAGTCAGTCTTTCATTCTCCATCCTCTCCACATGTCCAAACCACCTCAGTGTATTTCTCCTAATCTTTTCAACCACATCCACATCTACCCCACAACGTTCCTTCACTTCTTCATTCGTCAACCTGTCCCTCTATGTCACTCCACATGCTCCTCTCAAGTAACTCATTTCCACTGCTCTCACTCTTGACTTGTTCCCCTCTTGCAAGGTCCACGCCTCGCTTCCATACGTCAGGGTAGGGATCACAATACCATCATGCAGTGACTTCTTAACTTCCATATTTTGCAAACTGAAAATACTGCATTAGATGGGACAGGCTGTTAAAGTGAAGATAATTCACCTATTTCGCTTTGCCAAGAAGTTTTCCTGTGATGAATAAAATTGTCTGGAGTTAGAGTATACAATCGAGTTGTCAACCCAGCTTTAAAGGTAAAACTGAGAGTTTCTTAAATTGAGGTAATAACAATTATCAAGAATTTCCTGAAAATGCAGTATTTTACACAACCCCCCCCAAAAAAAAAAAAAAAAAAAAAAAATCAAGTGCACCACGAATGGAATGCCATCAGCATCACCAAAAAATGAATAAATAGAAGAGAATAATAAATAAAAAAAAATAAGTTTTGGTATCGTGGCTATAGAATCCCGCCGAACCCCTCTTATTTCCTACCCACTGGAGGATCTACGTATTTTGTTCCTTGACGCGGAGACTGGCGTTAATTGTGATTCTTTTGTACCGCAGAATCGAACGTCTATTGATTCGCTTCGACTTGCCTGGACTCCCTTACCGCTTCTTCCCTCGCCTCCACTTTTAGTTATTTTTTCATCATTATCACCATCAGCAGCTGCATCGCCATTACAATTCTCACTAGAATCATCATCATCATCATCATCACCATCATCATCCTTTTTATCATCATTCCTATCCTCATCTTTATAATCGTCGTTGTCGCCGTCATCATGATCATTCACATCATCACCATGCCCATTATTATCACCACCACCACTATCACCCACATCATTATCACCACAAACAACGATTCTGCTACAACTCCCATGTTACCTTCATATCTCAAGGGAAGACTATCAAGAAGACTATTATTGCCATGAAAATAATAACCTTCTCTTATCAGCCTACGGTGATAAAAGAGATTACAATTATCACTACACTAACAAACACAGCCTACAAAACAAATCACAGCAGGAGATATGGGGTAATATGTGAAATAAATCGGTAAGGAAAGGGTGTTAGAATGCCTCCTAATGCCACAAAAATACAATCCCAGTGGTTTTCAATCCTCTTCCCACAGATTTTCCTCCCGTCTATAGCAGTAAATCCTTCTCGAACATATTTACAACCGATTCCATGTCGTAACGCAACTTCTTTTTTTTTTTTTTGCAAGAAGACCTAGATACACGGAAAATTTTGCGCCCTTCATTTTTCGTCCTTCCTGTTAAAAGAAACCTCTTATGTAAGACAAGTTTCCTCTAGCAACCATTTTTTTTTTCCTTTAGGAGGAACAAAAGACGTGGTAAGACTTCGCATTTTCCTTTTCGTGTCCTTCCTGGGAAAATAAATCCAAACCCTTCCGCTGTGAATGACCTAATCTGTATTTGATGAGGACTAACATCAAACGATTATACCGCGATGAAGAAAAAAATAAGACACCTATAATGTAAAAAATTATTGTGATTAACTTTCTGACGGAGAATAATGAATTTTCTACATTAATGCAGCTTAAGAGGGAAGACATTATACATACATACGTTATATACATACATTCGTACATACATACATACATACAATGACGCCATGGTTTCTCTCAAGGAATTCTCACTCGCCAAGGTACTGTACAGCTTATGTTTTGTATGGACTGGAAGCTTAACCAAATGCCAAAACCAGCTAACTTGGAAGCAAAACCATGGGCCAAAACCAGCTAACTCTGAAACTAGACCAAGTGCCAAAACCAGCTAACTTGGGAGCTAAACAAAGGGCAAAACCAGCTAACTCTGAAACTAAACCAAGTGCCAAAACCAGCTAACTTGGAAGCTAAACAAAGGGCAAAACCAGCTAACTTGGAAGCTAAACCAAGGACCAAAACCAGCTAATTTGGAAGCTAAACCAAGGGCTAAAACCAGCTAACTTGGAAGCCAAACTAAGGGCCAAACCAGTAACTGATATTTGTTCGACCTCAGTTAATGGCCTTTCGCTTCATGAACGGCCTCACTCTTTTCATTATCCTTCTACGTCTTTTCTCCAGTAATCAAGGTCAGCATTTTTATCTCTCATAACGCAGTTATCATAAAATTTAATGACTTCAGGCTAATTAACATTTTCTGCTCTGATGACTCACTTGCAGATATATATAATCGTCTGGAATAGAGTTGTCCTGATAATGAGTTAATGGAACCAGCACTGACAGATTCCTATGGGCCTTGAATTAGTCTCTCTCTCTCTCTCTCGCTCTCTCTCGAAGGGAACAGTTTTGCGGGATTCCAGCATTTGGTTCCTTCTTCCTTGCACAGAAAAAAAAGAAAAAATCAGCTGAATATTCACGCCTGCTGTTAGATGAAATCTAATATACTATAGCAGCAGCCGTGTGTGTGTGTGTGTGTGTGTGTGTGTGTGTGTGTGTGTGTGTGTGTGTGTGTGTGTGTGTGTGTGTGTGTGTGTGTGTGTGTGTGTGTGTGTGTTTTGGGCAGCCGAAACTACACATTCAAATCGCACCAAAATTGGCACAAAAATTGCAAAAAAATCGATGATGTAAAAAAAACTTGGTCCCATCACGATTGAATAACTTTCATTATATTTAATAAGCGACCACATTTTGACCAAAAAACGCTGCTCCCGAAGCCCGGCATAGGATCTCCGTAGAATTTTTTGCCCAGAAGTAGAACTAAAATAAACAGCAGCAGTAGCCGTGTGTCTGTGTGTGTACTTTGGACTTGCGTTCGGACAACTTGGGTTCCATTCCCGAAGCTGCAAATAACATGATTAATTGGTTAGCTGCAAAAAATCCAAGTGACAGTTAATAACGCTAGATTATGAAGTAATGTTGCAATCAGCCAATAATCACCAATCTGTCAAGTTCATCTTCGCCTCGATAAAAAGAACGGAGTATAGAACAGCACATAAACGCGAAAGCTCTCCGCAGGAGTAAGTGCGAGGGGCCCGAAGGGCCCACGAACATTTGTGAAATACTAGAGCTACCGTGATCATGAGAGTTCATTTATTTCCTCAGGCTTCTATATCACCCTCTAAGCTGAACAAAATCGCCTTGGTTAATGTGGAACAAAATACAGGAGTTGCCCCTACCATGAGAGGGTTGACCACAATACCGATGATCCTCCCAGTAACCTCTAACACCAGCACTTCCTTCCCCTTACGTGGACCCCTTCATCTTATCTGCTATCGCTAGTGTGGCCTCTTAGCGTGACCTCTGTTATCGGTGGAAGGTGTGTTGTGTTAATCAGGTGTGCAGTGAGTCAGGTGAAAGTCCACGTGGAGAGAAAGGGATAAGAGAAAGGATTTTAAAACGTGTTACATGAAAAAAAAAGTGACTGAGACAAAGACAAAATTAAAAATAACGTGAGAATATATATATATATATATATATATATATATATATATATATATATATATATATATATAAGAGAGAGAGAGAGAGAGAGAGAGAGAGAGAGAGAGAGAGAGAGTGTGTGTGTGTGTGTGTGTGTGTGTGTGTGTGTAACGCCTACGGGGCACTACGAAACACAGTCCAGTTTTTTTTTTCTTGCTCTCTTATTTTTCTGTTTTTCTCCTCGAATTCCCAGACAAGGTGAGATCCATTTACCTAATTAAATTCTCCATCCGATAACACACGGCCCTGCACCTGACTCCACCAAGGCCAGGTAAATACTGTTCTGTTGTTAATTTTTTTTATCGTCCGCCCCGTCACTCCAGCTGCCATTATCTCCAAAAACTTCTGCCTACGTGTTTAGTCCACCAACATTACAGCTGCGGGATAAATGCATGGAAACACTCCGAGGTAGTCTGGTTATCTGAAGCCACAGGGACTGACTAGGAGTGTGCTTGAGAGTGAGACGAGAGGAAGAAGGACTGGGAGACCAAGAACGAGATGGTGAGATACGGTGCTAGATTATGAATGTATGGGAGGGAGGTGTGTCGTAGGAGGGGTCGTTACTGAGGGGCAGAAACGCTAGGAGGTTCTTTGGCCGAGGCTGTCCCTCAAATGATGCGGTGTCAGGCAAGACAAATGTACAGAAAGAAAGAAGCAAAGACAGATAGACAGACGGACAGATAGACGGATGCATATAATTTGCCAGACTAATTGACAGAGAAATAAATATATTGTATTTCGATATACTAGTTTTTCGTGTCAGGAACAAATGTAACATCAGTATTTTAGAATGTCAGTGACTGTGAGTTATTCTTGTGGATATTGCTGAGTACAGGAAATACTCTGTACTCTAATTCAAATGCCTGAGCCTATGCTTTGTGTCGCTAAGGAAATGGTATATAACTCCTTGTGCTTTAGTCACTAATGTCACGTCTATTTTTACGTGTCACTCTGTTAATGTTATAAGGGGTGATTCGCTGCTTATTTACGTGCTAGTCAGCTAATACTATACAGGGTGATTCACTGCGTATGTACGTGTCGCCCTTTCAGTGCTATACGTGGTGAGTCACTGCTTATATACGTCTATGTCAGTTAATCCTATAAAAGGTGATTCACTGCTGAGAGATAGAAGAGTAACCGAATATCATTATGCTGAAAGAATCAAGGGGGTAAAAAAGTGTTCAGAAAGAAACCTGGCACTCTGTCTTGAATCTGGTTCTCTGTTACCTCGTTTTGTGTTTTTTCTTGGAGGGAACTTTCTTGCGGACTTCCAGCCTCATGTTCCTTCTTCCTTGCTTAAAAAAATACAATAAAAATAAAAGCGAAAAGGCGCCATTCGCAGTGAGATTGCAGCCATTTACAGGATACGATGCAATGACCGTATGCTAATCTGGAACACTTGGTACAGCTGAGTCCTGACGCTTAGGGAGGCCATTTTCAACATGTACTGTAACTTTGCATGAAGTGGCATAGAGTGAAGTGTGTAAATAGTTTTGTTTAACTTTAATAATCACGGCTATAGTGGCGTTAAGCTGGGACCTCGCTGTCATGAATCACCTTTTGTGTGTGTGTGTGTGTGTGTGTGTGTGTGTGTGTGTGTGTGTGATAAATACCTGAATACACGTGCTTACACCTTGTCAGTTCAAATCAGTATTATCAAGGACTGAAACACAAAAAGCTTGAGGAAGGGTTCACTCATTATCATTCTCCCTCTGCGGAGGTCAGCAGACCTCACACACACACACACACACACACACACACAGACACACACACACACACACAGACACACACACACACACACACACACACACACCTGAGATGAGCTAGTTAAAACTGCTTCATCTCTTTTTCCGCTACCTCTTTTTTTTTTTTTTTTTTGTTCCATTCCACTCGCTCAGCTAATGAAATGCGCAAGAGTTTATATTTTCTTGTCCTCGATCTCTTTTCCAATTCATACAACGTCAACAGCATCACAGCAATTATCATCAACTTTTTCCGACTCTGACAGCGATGATAAAGAAAACAAATCGCTCATACTGTCACCTGCCATAGAGAAAAACATATATTGTCAGACACACATATTGCTTTTATAGGGAATTAATTGATAAAGGATTTGGTTGTTTTTGGCAAATTACATTTTGGACCATTGTGCTTTTCGAGTTTATTGTACTGAATGGGGCGTGGGAAGGTAGGCCAATTTATGCAGATAGATAAACAAATAGATACTGATAGAAACGACATATAGACAAATATATAACCACAGATATACACATACAGTTACACAGACTCGCAGGGAGAGGCGGTGGCTGAATCGGCAGAGAGGCGGCCTGCAGTTCTTTTGGATCTAGAAGCGAATCCCGGCTGGGGGAGGGAACAGTTTAAGGATTTGAATTTCATAAAAAGCAGACTTTACTGATATACCTGAAGACCCGCCGACACGTCGTAAAAATACCCCAGCTAATACCAGTACACCTGCATTCAATATGAACGGCGGGTGTTAGTGCCGAAGTGGTGACATGTGGAGGTGTGTAGGAGGAATACTGGGCCTTGGGACTGATCCTGAAGCCTTTGCCCAAAGTCGGACACATTAAAAAAAGAAAAGTATTAATATAAACAGAGAAAGAGACTGTAAAAGAATTGAAAAATGAGAAAAGAAATATGACACAGACAGACAAATAGGTAGGTAGATAAAAAGATAGATGGATAGTGAGGAGGGGAGAGAAAAGAAAGGCGTCTGTAGAATTCCTGTGAAAAACTGGCAACTGTGAGATCTAAAACCGACAAATTATCTGGACGTCCATGAGGCAACTTGAGTCAGAGCTCATTAACCTGTCAGACACGATTACGGTGTTCGGTGTTTTATGTCTGTGTTCTGGGCCACAGTTATGGTGTCCTGCCCTACTGTATATACGATAGTGATGGTGTGGCAGGTTTTGCGAATATTTACAGTAGTTCTTTCACTTTACCCTGGTACAAAACACACACACACACACACATACACACACACACACACACACACACACACACACACACACACACACAATACTATAGCTGTATATCCTTTCCACGGCACTTCATCGTGACTAACACCGCATTCTAGCGTTGATCTCTTACTACAACTAAGTATTCATGATGGAGACATGGCAATTAGTTACAGTAAAAAACGGATATGTATTTTTTTATTATTATTTTTGTTACTACTAGACGATTTTATTCAACTCAGGGGGAGTCTTGAATTGGAGAAGTCTGTGAAGGCTATATCTAACCCTCCCCTCATTTTGAAAAGTTCATCTGAGGGTGATAAAATTGTCTGAATGTAGCTTGAATATAAATTAAATAAATAAATAAATCCATGACAAGATTAGTGGAGTTAAAGTTATAATTTTTTTGGTGTAAACGATAACTTCTACTACGCACTTTTTCCCCCTGCCACCAACATTCATGAGACAGGAGGTAATATTCTAAGTTGCTTTCGAAGTCCCGTGACATCTCTTCCTTTGTGATTTATTTTTGCATATTATACCCGTGTCCTCTCGTATATGGGCGACGCAAACCATATCGATATAAAGGCGATATACACAGCATACAAGTGAATGCTAAGGTGTACTATGCATAATAAATCGCTGAGAAAGAGGTGCAAAAAAGCCTCCTACGCCAGCTTAGACGCTAGCCCTCGGCTCCCCATTCCCCCCATTCAACTTTTGAAGACTAAAATCGAGTGAGTAATGGATGGGGCGTGAGAATGAGGTGAAAAAAAATATACAGTGACGCAACGCTGAGGGTGGGGGCGTAGCGGGCGAGGGAGGGGAGGGGGGGGGGAGTTTGCGTCATGGGAGGGTGGTGGGTGACGTAAGGGGAAAGGGCAGGAGGGCAGATGCAACTAGGGGCAACAGGGAAATAAAGAGTACCTGGATCAGTTAAAATTGTATCTATTGTTAAACAGTAATGGAAACAACGCAGGAAACAATCATTAATAGCGAATAAATAAATGAAAAAATAAAGAAACAGCAAAACAGACAGCCTTCCGGTTCAGCTTACTTTTAGAGAAGGGAGGGGGGAGATGGACCCACACACATCACTCCCATGGCCCCACTTCAAGATGCGGTACAGAGGAGTGAGAGAGGTAAAGGTGGAAGGGGGTTAGTGAGGAAGAGAAAGGTAGGGACAGGAAGCAATAGTTTAAGATATAGAATAAAAAGGAGGGAAGGGTTTGGGGGAAGGAGGGAGGGCGGTAGACAAGGAAGGCAGGGAGTGGGAGTGTACGGCAAAGAATTGTGGTGGGTTCATAATGGGATGGAGGAGGAGGAGGTTGGGGGACAGTGGTGGTTGGACGGAAGAGGGAACAGGAGGCTAGGCTGAGGAAGAGGCAGAGGAATGGAAGGTGGGAGGAGAGGAAGAAAGGCTGAGGGATTAGGGAAAGAAGATGACGGGATACAGAGGAGGAAGAGTAAGATAAAGGGTGAGGTGTAAGTACGCAGCAGAGGGGGAGATAAAGTGAGTTGAGTGAGTAAGTGAGACAGCGAGTGAGAGTCAGTGAGTTAATGAATAAATAAGTGAAAAGGACTGGAAGAAGAAAGAGAAGGGTTATTTTAAGATGAGTACAGTGTTGAGAGGAGAGAAGGATCGTGTAGAACAAGGAAACCAATCAAAACTGCATACTGTGGAAAGATATATGTAGCGCTTAAAATTAGGGTTACTAATGAATATAACGATGCGATAAGACAGGGATCGTGTAAGATGAAAAAAAAAAAACATACATGAAGGACTATAAAAGGATACGAATAGCGTGCTGGAAAGATAAGGAAGGCTTGAGAGGTTTAGCAGGATATAATAAACATGACGTAAAGATTGCGCATGAAGAGCGAAGGCGTTTACGACACGAATAACGATCGATGAAGATAGTAGGTGTTGAAGGGACTCGTGAACAATGACGATGAAATAATGGATGATGAAAGGACGGCAGATGCCCTTCAGAATAATCATGCCGTGATGGATAGGTGGTGGGAGGAGGATAGGCAGAGTATAAAAAACCAGAACCAAAAATAACGGCTTATGTGAATCGAGGGTGGGCTTGCTAAGAATAGGTGAGGGTGGGAGTTAAGTAATAGGGTAAACAAAGCTAATTATTAACTCAGTCAGCTCCTGGACGTTCTTTTAGTTTTATGTATTTGTTTACCCTACTTAATTTGTTCCTCCAACTGCTTTATTTGCGTTTGTGGACACCTTCATAGGGTTTAACGGAGCTAGTTTCTCAACCTTTCACTGTAATAGGTTCCCCGAAGACACACACACACACACACACACACACACACATACACACACAAAATCGTCGAGGTACCATGAATAAACTCAAAGGTACATCACCACGACAGACAAGAAAAACACCCAAGAACGCCAGACTACGAAGGCCCCCATCTCTTTACATCCAGGGCCCGAATTAAGGATCCGAATTCACGATCAAGTTTCTCTCGTAAATGAGGTTTTGTTTTTCCAGAGAGCGCAAGAAAAAGAGGACGCAGAAACTTGCCACGACTCTTGTTTTTCCTGCCATAATTAAACTTGGATAAGAGAGGAAAATGGAGGTATGTTTTTGTGCATCCTGGGCTTTTTTTTTTTTTTTTTTTTTTTTTTTGAAGTAAGGAAGAGACCCCCCCCCCTTTTTTTTCAAGTAAGGAATCCAACCCAAGATCTTTCATCTGTGGGCCAGGTGTGCAACCAACTGTACCATCCTCTCTCTCTCTCTCTCTCTCTCTCTCTCTCTCACACACACACACACACACACACACACACACACACACACACACACACACACACACACACACACACTCCACGAATCTCAGGGTGAACAGTATTGCTTAGTTCGCAGCTAATGCATTACACTGCATGGAATTTCCGGCATATCACTGGCACTGAGGGAAATTCACTGTTATTCCGAACTCCACTTGGGAACTGTAATTGTCTGCAAGGCGTTTATGCAAGGCTTCTGCAACAACTCGTGCTGCACCTGAAGGAAGTTCTTGCAACAACATTAATGCCTCCAATCCCATGAAATCATTATATTTCATTCCCGTCAGAGTGCTTTTATTCAATTTAACAGAGCGCTCAGAGTATTCTTTATGGTGAAGAGAATCGTCTTAATGGCAAAAATCGTCTCAGAAACCACCCTGATAGCAAGAATTTACTGAAGCTGGCAAAAACCGTCTTGATATAACAAAAATCGTTCTGAGATAACAAAAAATATGCTAAAATACATTATCAGGCTGATGGGGTTACTGAGTGCTGGGGATTGATCGTATTCTCCACTAAACTCTGCAATGATAATTATAAGTTCGTAATTAAACGTTGCAATGATAATTATACGTAATTAATGCAACCTTCTCTCATTTCACATCACCTGACGGAAGCACTGGCAATGACATTATTCCAAAATCCCTCTTGGCAGGTCGCTCTAATGTATAATAATAAATGATAAATGGAGTTCACGAAGCACTGGACTAATTTGCCTCCTCATTATCAAAGACCTCTCCTGAGTTTAATAAATTCGACTACAGGGATTAAAAAAAAAAAACTACGTAAGCTGAATAATGTCTGAGGACAATTTTAACAAAAAAAAAAACTTCCCACAGCCAATGCCTACTAGAAGCCGAGTTATAAATGGATCTTGAGGTCAAGGTCATTGGTCTGCATGTCACCTTAGGTCATCAAGATCTATACAATAAGTCCACCTAGTTGGGTCGTTCTAGCTTTATTCTTTCATGCAAAATCAGGTGACTTCTGTGTCGTCCGGAGTAGTCCAAATTTTCGGACCATATGCGATCTCAGAAAATAATGATCCGATCTGCACTCTGGCCCTGCCCCCAGGTATATGCTATAACAATTTCAGTCCTCTAACTCCAGTGGTTGTTGGGCTTTAGCGTCAGTTTCTTCCGAATCTTATCCTGGGTCTGGTAGTCGGATCAGGAGCATATTTGGTCAGATGAAGTGGGCACCCAGTACTATAACAGGGCACAGAAAGAAGGCTGTAGTTCAAACGTTATGCGAATGGCAGCGATTTACATCTTCCCTAGAATAATACTGACAAGAACAAGATATAGTCTCACCAATCTAAAACCAAGGTTTGGGTGGAGTCCAGCCGGGGATTTCCCGGCGTACAGCGTTGCCTTGTTTCCTATACTCTGATTGGGTAGTGGCTGACCTGACACCGTTAGAGTTCGTCCGCTCACACCTCGCCACCTGGCCTGACATGACTTCACCCACTTCTGTGTGTGTGTGTGTGTGTGTGTGTGTGTGTGTGTGTGTGTGTGTTTTGTGTGTGTAAAGACAAACTAATTTAAGTTATAAATATAATTTAAGTTATATATATAACAAAGTGAACAGTGGAAGCACATGACAAGCTTAAATCTCCCTCCAATGGATTAACTCCCAGTATGGGCCTGGTGTTGCCGCTCGTGAGTGTTTTAACTTATTTATTTCTATTAAGAAAATAGCGTATGTTCTACTGATTCCTTCAAATTATATTATAAACGTAATTGTTACATTACTTACCCAACTTAGAACTACCGTGAAAGTCGGTAAAAGTAACTACATTTTTTTCAGCACCACTGTAAAATATGTATGCCACGTTTCTTTATTGATGTACAAGAGCCATATGCATTACAAGTTTACCTTCCTTTGATATGCTAGAATACTTACGTTTATATTGTATTAGTATGTGTGTACCTATCTGTGATGCCTATTACATATATAACAGAATCTACTCATCGCTCGTTTAGGAAGTATGGCATGGCTGCACCCAGCGCCAGACCCCACCCAAACCTTGGTTTTAGATTGGTGAGACTTATAACTTCCCACAGGGATGTGGGAAGTTTTAATAATAATAATAATAATAATAATCCATCCATCCATCATCCAATCCTACACTGTCCCAGGAGAGGCGTAGGAGCCCCTGCCTAAACAAACTGGTCCTGACATTTAATAATAACAATACAGTTATGATATTCATGGGGAATTTTTATAACACCTACACTACCACAGGAAATGAATGGAATCGTATGGTTTTTTCACAGAAGAAGAAGAGGAAGAAGAAGAAGAAGAAGAAAAGAAGAAGAAGAAGAATGAGAACAACAACAACAACAAGAAAAAAGGAAAAAAAAAAAGACAGACATGGTAGTACTGACGGGATTTAAGGAAGGGTCTCTTGTAAGATGAGAAAAATCGTCTGGAGGAAGAAATAAAAAAACCTAAATCTGACGTCACCACACCGACGGGGTTAATGGAGAATGCTTGAATCCCTCGCTGTGGCTTTTTTTTTTTTTTTCAGTTGATAAAATCGTCTGGAGGCAGCAAGAAATACGAGAAAAATTGGTCATCGGAATGAAAGGGGTACATGTGTGAGAGAGAGAGAGAGAGAGAGAGAGAGAGAGAGAGAGAGAGATTCACCCTCAAACTTCGAGAAGTTTCCCAGCGTGGAGCAAAATCGTCTGATGTTAGCCAAGTTAAAACCGTCTGACTTTACAACGAACGAGTAAACTAGAGAGATTAAGTCATCATACTGGGTTTTAACAATTAATAACAGAAACAACAACAACAACAACAATAATAATAATAATAATAATAATAATAATAATAATAATAATAATGGTGGTGGTGGTGGTAGTAGTTGTAGTAGTAGTAGTAGTATTGAAGGATTGATATTGCAGATTTGTAGAGGTCATCCCTATTAATTCCTCTGCTTGTGGAAATAAGTTGATTGATCCGTAGGTGTGACGCAGTGTGACGTAGGCGGTGCTGACGTCACTCATGCTACAATGCTCTTGTGTACACAAAGGGTTTCCGTGCGGAGGATGGCAAACACCAACAGATTTGCTGACCCGTATCGGCGCGCAGGGTGATCATGTGGCCTCTGAATGCGTAGGTTCATGTACAACAAAAATGATTAAATCGATCAAGCAATTAAACAATCAATCAATCAATCACGTATCCCGCCCTGTAGTCTGACGGGCATGGCAACGAGCAAATTTCTAAAGACACATGGACCCAATATGTATCATCCTATATCGTGCTATCTAATCTATATCTACCTGTCTATCTAGTTGCCTATCTATCTATGAATCTATCTATAGCCTGAAGTCTTAAACCTGGAGAGGGTGGTTACAAATGAATAGTTTTCACGTCACCTTATCCTTCGTTGTCAGGCTGCCCTTTCTCCTACTCAAGCCACCCTCTCTCATATACCTCTCCAGCCCATCCTACCAATTAGTCAGAGAGTTCCCCCCTCCCCCTCCACCTCACTCACTCACACTCTCCTGGTCAGTCTCTCGTTCTCCTTTCCCTCCACGTGTATCGCGCTGTTTTTCGCAATTTAGCAAAAAGTATCAAGGTAAATATTTGCACCAACATCAGAGAGTGGCCCAAATATCAGTGTTTCGTCAGTGAATGCCAAATGCGGCATGGGAAGCGATGGTATTTTTGAGCACTGCAAATCTGGGTGAGGGTCATGCGTTTGGCTCTATGATTCGAATCCTCAAAAGGCGACTCTATTCCGTTTTAATCGTGTAATGCCAGCAGGGTCGTAGCTCGGTAACCTACTTAATCCTTTCAGTATGAGGACGTCTCTGTGTCCGATATGACTCTGGTATCTGTTCCGCTATGGTATGTGAAGGATGGTGAAACAAACTGGAGCTGAGGTGGCTCGATTGGTGTTGTACTCGTCTCCCGAGGTGTGTGCCCACAGTCAAGGGTTCGAACTCAATCCGTGGCGGACATTTAATGTGCGTGCTGGTAGTATGTCTTTTCATTTATCTCTATATATTCACACCCTGTTGGTTCTACTCACGACATATACCTACTCAAACACAAACATCCATAGTCATTACGACACGTCGACTTGAAAATGCATCACGCTTCCTACAAACACCTCTTCCCCATTCGTACATCGCCAGCTTAGAGAAAGGTCACTTCTGGCTGTTACTCTCCCTCCGAAAAGGTACACATACAGACTACAACAAGCAACATCTTCTTACAGGGTTTATGAAGGCTATGTATGCCACCTACAGTTGCGAAAAAAAAAGAAAGAAACAAAGAAGCTATCGTATGCCGAATAAAAGAACAAAATGCAAGGTCACTGTGAGGGAGGGGTTAGTTAGGGTCACTGCAACCCCCGCACCGACGCTGTGTTTACTTCATCACGGGGTGCAATTAATCCCCTTGAATAATTACGTCGCTGGGAAGTAAGACGGTCAAAAGAAATACTAAACACTATAGAAAGGACTGGCATGGAAAATGTATGCTTAAGTTTTACAATTATAGTTTTGTGAAATTGTGATATATATATAGCTGATAGTAATTTTAACTTCCTTAATATGATGGTTCTCTCTCTCTCTCTCTCTCTCTCTCAGCTTTTTCTTGCTGCTACCTGACGACTGGATTCAATTTGGAAGAAAATGTTTTGTTGGAAGCTGAATAAAATCGTCGGGTGAGAGCAAGTATGGAATGACAAAAACGTCCTTGGAATGAAAGGGATAAACAAAATACAGTGATAAGAAGCATCAGGTGATAAGGGAAAACACTGATACGGGCCATCAAGCAAAACAGAAAAAGTGATGACAGTATTAGATAGACAAGGGGGCACAGGGTCCTAGAATGAGGCTTCCTTAATGTCTACTGGAGTGAAGTTCCTCGTTTCCGAAAATCATTAGGGAGGGACTGACTAAATGCATCCTCCTAGAGATGACCCCACACCTAAACACTGTCAAGAAGCTTTATCGCTGGCGTTCAATAATTGCTTGTGGTTGTGTCCATTT
This sequence comes from Coenobita brevimanus, assembly GCF_032717465.1. Taxonomy (NCBI): domain Eukaryota; kingdom Metazoa; phylum Arthropoda; class Malacostraca; order Decapoda; family Coenobitidae; genus Coenobita; species Coenobita brevimanus. The sequence continues at coordinate 1,077,762 of NC_137017.1, read as the reverse complement.
GATCTTTACAATAAACGATAATAATGGAACTGCACTGAAGACTAGTAACTGCTGACTAAATTTCTGCCATTACGGGAGACACACACATACACACACACACACACACACACACACACACACACAAACAGAATCTATAGCATACCATATTCGCTACGAGGTATATCGCATAGTGGACTGGAAGGACAGATGCAGAGTGAGGTATTAAGTCATCCTCAAACGAACACACACACACACACAGTATAGAAGGTCCACACAGGCCATACAGCATAAGGTGCGGGGAGGGAGGGGGCGGTGGTGGAGTGGACAGAGCACTGAGCTTGGGACTGTGTGGTCGTGGGTTCGATTAAGGCTGCTGCAAGGAAGAGTTAGTAGATTCGGATTAAATATTGTACGAGTGAGTGAGGTGAGTGGGAATTGTAAATAAGTGGCCCGATTTTAATACCTCCGCCAACGAAGCTGGAGGTTATGTATTCACCTGTTTGTCTGTTCACACTTTATCTCCAAAAGTTCTCGGTGAATGTCAAAGAAATTTTGTGGAAGGGTGGGCCATGGGCCATGAAAAAATTGATCAAATTTTAGGGCGGATCTGGATCCGGTTCCTGCAGTGGCACTGGCGGAGGTATGCACTCTCTAAGTGCTTTCTAGTTTATTTATATATTTATTATTACTGTATTTTCATTATTGTTATTGTTATTATTATTATTATTATTATTATTATTATTAGTAGTAGTAGTAGTAGTTGTTGTAGTAGTAGTGCTACTACTACTACTACTACTACTAACAACTACAACTATTTTAAAGCGAAAACCCATTAAAAAAAAAAAAAAGGCATCGGGCTTCTGGAAGCTGAAGACAAAGCCAAGGTTAACGTTGACAGATGTACCTTATGTCCCCACTCCTCCCCCACACCCGTCCCCTCTTTTCTCTCTGGGGAACTGGGGCTGAAAATTGTGCTCGTCAGGAGAAATAAGTGAGGTCAGACAGGTCGCATTTCAGTGGTGATGGGTAGGGGTAGTTTGTGTGTGTCGAAGGGGGAGGGGGAGAAGTGAGAGGGGAGAAGAGCAGAGAAGAGTGTGTGTGTGTGTGTGTGTGTGTGTGTGTGTGTGTGTGTGTGTGTGTGTGTGTGTGTGTGTGTGTGTGTGTGTGTGTGTGTGTGTGTGTGTGTGTGTGTGAGAGAGAGAGAGAGAGAGAGAGAGAGAGAGAGAGAGAGAGAGAGAGAGAGAGAGAGGTGTAGTGCGTGTGACGTTGGTGGACGTGACGTATTGTGGGAGAGTGCATGGTGTGTGTGTGTGTGTGTGTGTGTGTGTGTGTGTGTGTGTGTGTGTGTGTGTGTGTGTGTGTGTGTGTGTGTGTGTGTGTGTGTGTGTGTGTGTGTGTGTGTGTGTGGTAGGGGAGGGGAGGGGAAGTGGAAGAGAGGGAGGAGGAGGGAGGCAGTGTGGAAGTGTAGTTTGTGGGTGTGTTGTGGGAGGCTGTGGCGTAGCTGGGTGTAGTGTTTTTCTCTTATCACTTTCCGTCAGTCTGTCCTCGCTGATTGCCATGTAGATTTAAAAACAATGACTCCACTTTATACGTAGGATAAAGAAACAGAAAAATAAACCCTGTATCTAAACAATCTATAACTGCATATATAAACAATGCTGTACTTTCTGTCCTCGGTGATCGTCGTGGATAAAGACTAGTACCTGGTAACTCCAATTACTGCGTACGGCTCCAGAGACAAATTAAACATGCCACTGAATCACTCCGTATGAAGTATCGGAATAAGTAAAAGACGCTTCTGTCCTCAATGACTGCCAAGTGTATAAAAACAGTTATGTATTGCACACAACAACACTAACAACGACAAATACAACAGAGTCCAATGTATACAATACATGAAGTGTCTATCAGCTATATAAACAATGCTGAAACTGTCGTCGGTAATTGCTATGAATATTTAAAAACAAGTACAGTAACTTACCCCTGTTATGGATGCCACGAAATTTAAAAATCCCAATGAAACACTCTATATGTAGATTCCCACACCCTATTCATAAGCGAGGTGGGTCTCTTTCTTTCCACCCGACGCGTCACACGGCCTCTCTCTCTCTCTCTCCATCACCAACCGGCAAAAGTTGAGGTGACATCGAAGTGGCACATTACCGTGGCTGGAGGTGGTGATGGTGTTAAGTCATATTTAAACGCTGTTGGGTAAGATGTGTGACAGAGTTCTTCTAGATGTGGGACTGACGTTAGCATGGGTGGTTGTGTTCGGGTTGACAGAGTGGATGGGATATGAGGATTTTTTTTTTTTTTAATGCAAAATAATGAAATACAAGGCTGGAAGCTTGTAAAATGCTGTCATTTCCAGTGAAAACAAAATACAGACAAAATCAACATTTATTCATTTCGAAATCCCCGGACACATTTGGTTGAGAAGCCTTAAGGTCATAAGCAGATGGAAGGTGACTGTTTCAGAGTTGACCAGCTGTATACATAAAACACTGGAATACTTATTACCTCTTGAATTACAGAGTTGGATAGAAATGGGTGCTATTATGTAGCTGGACGCGTACAACGTATCTGTCTTGAGTTACGGAGGGTCTCTGTACTGCTGAAGGGCCTCCATGAAATGTAGGGTCGAGACAGACTGGTGAACTCACTCTACTTGCCCACTGTCCCCATCACTCAGCAGTACATCTGGGAACTTCGTAAAAGCTTACTGCCTGTCTTTATGACCCTCGTGTAGTAGACATAAATATAATACAGCTTCTTCTTCCTTTTTCGGATGGGGATATTCAGAAGGGACAACGCAAGTGTTCAGGAATTGGTGCTTTTAATCCTTTTGTCCGATGACGTACTTTAACAATTTGTTTTTATTGTTTTAAAAATTCTTTATTTAGCTTAGGGAGACTTCGAAATGGAGGGGTAAGAAATAGAATTCATTAAACCTTTCGTTCTAGGTTCTACGTTCTCTAAAACTGTCTGAAATTGTAAGAATAAACCAATGAAATGAGTCTTCCAATTCAGGAGGTTAGGTGCCTTTTGGTTTTCCCGCCTGCACTCCGTCGGGCGATAACCTGTGTGTTGTGGGGACCGTTCAGTCAGCGATATCTATGTCTAACCTGTTTCATTTATTCGTTTCCCGCTCCCACTGCCACACCCACGCCCGCACCAGCAGACTGAGCCATTCCACAACACGTAAGATACCGGCAGGAGAATGTCTAGCGGGGCACCGTTTACGGACCACTTGGCATATTCTGCTCTACAGTTACCACACGTGAAGATGTAAACAAATGATGACTAAGTGTGTGGAGGGGATAGACAGATGGTTCAGATGATCAATAATAAACAATGGGAATAATGGAAACAATTGCGGATGTTGAAGAAATGAAAGGAGAGTGGGAGGATGATCTGGGATTTCTCGTGTGGTCAAAATCTGGGAAGGGGTCAATGACGGAGATACGGTTAGGTGCCTTCTGTTAACCTGTTGCTATTATTAACCGTTCCCTGTAGTCAGTGCACTTCTCTCTCTCTCTCTCTCAGGCTAACACAAGACGATTTTGTTTAACCGAGACGTCATTGCGATCAAAGACTTCAATAATATTCTCTAACAACCTTTTCAATGCTGCAGATACACTCAGAAACTTTATTTAGGCTAAAACCAAACTAGTCTTGTCCTTAACTGATAGAACAGTTTTGATACTTATAACCTTCCCTATAGGAAACAGTCGCGAAAGGACCAACATGTCTGCTGCTGTCTGCTTTTCTCTGTGGCAATTAAAGGACGTGACTCGCCTTACCTCCCTCACCTCAACTCATCCTCCTGGTTCAGTTCATGCCATCTGCCACCCTCACTCACCTCACTCTTTTTAATCATCTCAATGTGCCTCATTCTCCACATATCTCAACCTCACTTCCTCTCATCGCATCTCACTTACTAACCACCTTCACTCACGTCACTTTATACCACTTTCTCCTACATAATAAATTCCCCTCACCTCACTTCATCTACCACACTACTAACGCCACTCTTCTTACCTCCCTTCTGACTATCCTCACCTAACCTCACTCCCCTCTTGCACCTAATTTTTCCCAGCTTCCCTTGTGTATTGCCCTCATTTCACCTCACTTCGCCTCATTTCACTCTACCCAGCTCTCCGTGCATTACCCTCAACGCACCTCACCCGGAGACGCAGGAGGTCCTCTGTCTGCCATATCAGTCAAGTCGGTCTAAGAAGGTGGGGAGCGTTGCTCACTTCCTGGTTGCCTTTAGTTCAAGACTTGGAGGATGTTAAGGAGGATTAAGTCCACCGTTCACACACACACACACACACACACACACACACACACACACACACACACATATATATATATATATATATATATATATATATATATATATATATATAGTAATTGCTTTGACCCGGGCTGACGCCCTCCAATGCCCACTTAGTATTGATGGGTAAGATGGTAGTTATGGCGTCACCACCATTTTCTGATGAATAAAACCATCTGTTCGTAGCATCAAAGATGTCACAGAAATCTGACGATCTCTCTCTCTCTCTCTCTCTCTCTCTCTCTCTCTCTCTCTCTGCACAGATGCATGAATACTCCATGCAGATACCCCGCAAAGTTTTTCCGCTTATCCATGGAATTATTATTAAAGAAAAATTACAAATTTCAAGGTATATAACAGCGGTACACAGAAATTAATACCCACACCCTTAACTACGAATATATATTAATCATTCGAGGCAGTTTTCGAAGTGTTCAGCCTCAACGCTTAAGAGATGAATCCAACACTAGCAATCACCCAGAAGTGCAGAATACACACACACACACACACAGAATAATCTCAATCATAAACACAAGATTATTTTCCCGTTTCAGGATTGCAAAGGTATCTAGGAGATGCTCAGGGCAATATTTATAAACATTCTTGAGCTAAATTTGTATATAAGATTGCTGATTTTTATTCCTTTTCTCGCTCAAACAGCATTCAAACACTTTAAACAAAACATGAATGATATTAGAGTGAAAATATAGGGCGCAATAAAGTAATTCTGATGATAATTCACTTGTATTAAGATTTGTTTATCGAAAAAATGGCTAAGACGTTTTATGAATACTTTCCCACGGTCCATATTCAGTAAAGATCTTAAGAATTTTTACCATAAACATTTCTAAACATCGATCAATAAGAAAAATCAATTTGGTTAGCCGTATGCTTCACATAATTATTAACTCTAGTTGTGAATTGTTTGGTCGCAGATCTGGTGATGTAAAAAGGACAAACAAACAACTTTCTATATGTTTTGAACCAAGAAGCTCTATGAATACAACGCCAAGCCTCTCCAGCCAGACCAGCACCACTTTCTTAACCACAACTTGAGGTAAACAAACTCTCAAGGAAAACAACTTCCGCGGCAAATAGTTTCCTTGCCACACAACCTTTTTGACGGTCGCATCTCATTCCCTCCCACTCTGTCCGCCTGTCTGTCTATCTGTCTCTCTCTCCAGAGAGAGAGAGAGAGAGAGAGAGAGAGAGAGAGAGAGAGAGAGAGAGAGAGAGAGGAACACTGAGAGACGGAGGGAGGAAGAGCTAATAGAGAACAAAAAGAGGAAGAGGGACTGGTAGGTGAGAGGAACGGAGAGGAGATGAAAAGGAAAGGAAAAGAATTATGACAAAATGAGAAAGGAGAAATATAGGATGGGCGGAGATCAGCAACCTCTGCGGTTCTTTGACGCGGAGGCGGATTATTGTGCGGAGCTTTTATTACCTGAAAACGCGGTGGCGGATAATGATGCGGAGCTTTTGCTGTCTGAAGACGCGGAAGCGGATAGTAATGCGGACGTTAATTGCACTGCGGAGACTCCTCGGAGGCGGAGGCGGATATCCGATACCTACTGTACATATCTTCAGTTACCATAAGCCATCGAGGAAAAAAAAAAAAAAAAAAAAGGAAAAGAAAGAAAAAAAAAACTGAATTTTGGCTCTCAAATGTAAATCACACACACACACACACACACACACACACACACACACACACACACACACACACACAGAGGAAGACGAAGCGAAAAATCAAAGAAAACGGAAAAGAACACTGGTAAACTGCCTTATCTCTCACCCTGACGTTAGGCCGTACAGGAGAGAGAGATCAGTCAGAAGCGAGGTGAGTAGGTAGAGAGAGAGAGAGAGAGAGAGAGAGAGAGAGAGAGAGAGAGAGAGAGAGAGAGAGAGAGAGAGAGAGAGAGAATGAAGTACGTAATGGACGACAGAAAATAATGTGTGAGACAGAGGGGAGAGGATGAAGGAGGAAGAAAACGATGCACTAACAAGGACCACCATCAGCGTCATCCGTCTTGTACCTTCGTCATCATCCACCTCTGACGTCCCAAGGCTCTCTCTCTCTCTCTCTCTCTCTCACAGACTTTTTTCATTTCTTACTTCATCTTGGCTCTATTTGTCAGTCCTCTCCCCCCTCTCTCTCTCTCTCTCACACACACACACACACTTTTTCATTTCTTACTTCATCTTGTCTCTACTGTATATCTGTCAGTCTCCCTTCTCCCTCCCCCCCTCCTCTCTCTCTCTCTCTCTCTCTCTCTCTCTCCATTACAACACTTTCATGCTTCCGTGTTGTACTCTTCCTTTTGTCAACGTCATTTCTCACAAGCTTAGGTGTCGGGCAGTACATAACTCGACAGATGACTTCCACCCCTCCCCCTCTCTCTCTCTCACACACCATTCTACAGGGTACTTCACTACTCTGAGGCGTGATAATAACGTCAATACATCAGTTATTAATGTACAGATTTGAATGGAACTCCCTGCTTACAAACTTCAATCTCTGTCAGTCATTACTACTTTCGAAAAATTCCCAACACATGAGCTTGACGCGACGTATGCTGGAAATGAAATCCTGTTTTCAGACCATCTCTGTTCTGAGTGGGCATCGGTTGATCAAGTGCTCACATCCAGTCATGAGGCCGTACTGACAGCTGACCGTATGTTTTTAATTTTCCTGATTAACTCAAGCTTATTTTTTTTTTCCCCTGGCTGTCGTTCCACCAAAAAGGATTAAAAACAAACTTAGGTCGCTTGATGGGTTACGAGAAAACATTATTAAGGAAAACAAAGGCATCCCAGCGGAGAAGCTGCACTGAAAATACGGTAATTTGGAAGACCATTAAATTATAACTCAATTGTAAAGAAAACCGATAGAAGAAGGTGGGTATCGAATTGCACTTAAATCGGTTCATTAGTAACCTTGCGTCACTCGATCACTCTCTCCTCCCCGACCCTCTCCCCTCACACTGACGCTCCTATCCGACCTTCCTCCCACACACCCACTCCCACTCTCCTTCCTCCACATTCTCTCCCTCTGTTTCACTGAATATCTTTCATTTTAGCCCCCCCTCTCCAATCCTCGCGCATGCTCAACCTCACTTGCCTTCTTACGCCACTTTCTTCCTCTCAGTCTTACGTACTCGTTTATTTTTACTCTAGCTGTGTCTGTCTGCCTGCCCGACTCTCTCTCTCTCTCTCTCTCTCTCTCTCTCTCTCTCTCACTACGTTGATTCATAATTCCTCATAACTCATTTCCAGTCTTAGGGAATAAAGACAAAATAAAAGACGTCATCGTACTGAATGGATGAGTTCCGTTATCATCCCGTTGTACAAAAAGGAAAAAGACAAAAAGATGAAAAGAAACAAGAAAAGCCTCCACGCACTCCGTGAATTAATGCCCAGGTCTTTGTCTCCCTGGTCCAACTTCAGTAATTAGCTACTGTTTTCATAATCATGGCATTTTCTCGCAAACCTACTGGAGTAATGGTAGTGCTCTCTCTCTCTCTCTCTCTCTCTCTCTCTCTCTCTCTCTCAAACCAGTCATTACCGGAATAATCTCGAGAGCCTGTTAGTTTACGGTGGAAATGACGCCTTCTTTCAGTGTGCTCTTCTTCTTTAATCTCTCTCTCTCTCTCTCTCAAACCAGTCAATACTGGAATAATCTCGGGCCCTTTAGTTTACGGTGCAAATGACGCTTTCTTTCAGTGTGCTCTTCTTCCTTATTTAAACTCTCTCTCAGTAAACCGGATACATACCAAGTTTTTAACAGGCTCGAATCTTCCATTATTTTCATTTTCATATACACTCGCTGCCTCTCAACATTTTCCCCTCCCATCATACATCACGCACGCCTCTCTCTCTCTCTCTCTCTCTCTCTCTCTCTCTCTCCGTATTCACGGCACCTCACCTTCCACGAACAATATCACACCACCTTCACTAAAACAGGTGCTTGCTTTTTTTTTTTTTTTCACAGTAACTTTCAAAATGTTTACAAACTACACATGAAAATATAAATAATCTGCCTGGCGTTTCATACAAACCAATTTCGAAGTCCTACATTGAAACAGCAATAAACGCTCACAAATCAGATTCACACCAAGTCAGCATCAGCGGGGGATCTGCAACTGGTGTGCAATATGCCAAGTTACTTTTCACGCCTTCCAAATCAAGAATACCCTCTTTACCTCAGAAAATTTAGGAGAAATCCCCAGTACCAATAGAAAGACATGGGACACTGAGACAGATTAATGTAGGCTGTGGCCAAATCTTCCCCTTGAATATGACGTAGATTATATACAGTGAATGTTACGTCCACGCCTGCCGACTCAACACAAATCAGAGTGGAAACAAACGGTGTGCCAACAGCCTGACAGGCTTAACAACCGAAGTTGGGGTCTTCCTGTGGAAAAGCTGGTCGTGGTAACCGGTGCATCAATAATAATAACAATAATAATAGTAATAATAATAAGCTGAAAATAACTCTTATTCATAAATATATAAACTATTGGTTCATAAAAAAACACATGATGAACACGATGGTATATCCCTGTTCCTTGGTGTACTATATATATATATATATATATATATATATATATATATATATATATATATATATATACACACACACACACACACACACACACACAAAACGAAAATTGTGCGGGTGCTGTTGATAGGCTAACGCATCTCCCCCCGCCACCCCCCGTTAACCTTTGGAAAGCATGGGATGATTACTGATAGTGCACGACAGATGATGAGGAGGGGTGGAGAATAACATCGGACAAGCTCCCTCCTCTTCCTTCTTTCCCCTCCCCCTTCTTCTTCTTCTTTATAACTTATTGTTGGTGCCCCTGATGTTGCTCTTCCTCCTCCTACTCGTCTTCCTCTCCTTATCATCATCATTTTTCTCATACCTCCTCTCCTCTTATCAACATTCCATTCTTATCGTCATTTTTTTTTTCTCCTTCCTATTTCTTTTTATCTCCTTTTTCTTCCTCCTCTCATTCTTCTCTTATCATCATCCTTTTTCTTATCCTCCTCCTCTCCTTTCTTCGTCTTCGTTTGACATTTCATTCTGACCTCCTCCTCCTCCTCCTTCTCAACTCTCTTCCTCATCCGCTTAACAGTTCAGTAAGCCAAAGAAAACAGGCTAAGAGTATATAGCCTAATGTATAATAAAGGTGAATGGGTACGAAAGAAAATGGAGGCAAGAGAAAACGGGAAGTGAGGTTGATGTATGATGGTGTGGAAATTGTTATGAGGGAGCGCTGGAGAGAGAGAGAGAGAGAGAGAGAGAGAGAGAGAGAGAGAGCGCCGTGTGTGTGTGTGTGTGTGTGTGTGTGTGTGTGTGTGTGTGTGTGTGTGTGCCATGTCAGACAGCAAGAGAGTCAAAGAAAAAATAATAAAGAAAAAGAAAGCCCTCAAAAAGCGTACGCCTCCGTCAGTAACATTTAGGATTCCCTGCTGTAATTCCTTCTCCCTACGAGGCAAATAAATTTAGTCTCACACAGTCAATTAATTCTACGGTCCCAGTCTGCCCTGGTACACAATATGGGAAATCGATTAGTTCCATCCACGCAAAAACAATTATGATTTATTCCTGTTTCTGCATTCGGATTCACCTCTAAAACTATTCAGCTCTTCCTTAACACTCATTACATATTCCACAAAAATATCACTGAAATCCAATAATAACTTCTGTAGATATCTTGTATACAGACCGACAGACACGTGGATGAATGCTTAAACAAGGGGAGGGAGCATTAAGAAAAAAAAAAAAAAAGGCAAGCGTGGATCAGTGCAAGGTCCGAGTGAGATATGTCAGTCATGGTCTTCCTGTACGTGGGATGCAGGGGACAGTGAGTGAAGGAGGGGAATGAAAGTGAGAGTGACGGGGGAGTGAGAGGGAGAGCGGGAGTGAGAGGGAGAGCGGGAGTGAGAAGGGAAGAGTAAGTGAGAATGGAGAGAGTGAGAAAGAAGGGAAGAATGAGACTGATGGAGGACGGTGAGCGAGAGAGAGAGGATGAGGGGCTGGGGATAACACAGGAAGACCCACCGACATGGCACGTCATCAACTGCACGGCAAACAATCAGCTGGGTAAACAGTACTGAATCAACTTGGTAAACAGCACTGAATCAATCGGTAAACAGTACTGAATCAGCTCGGTAAACAACACTAAATCAATCGGTAAACGGAACTAAATCAATCAATGAACGGTACAACAGGTAATTCCATAATATTCCCTCTTAGGAGTTTCAGACTAAAAGCTTCCAAAGTCGAGAATATTAATTTTTCACGTAAGAGACCGAACGTAAGGTACGGTCTCCGATTCTGATATTCTTCCACTAGACCACCAGGCGTCCAACAGTAAGTATTAATCTGCATATCATTAATTCTTGTAGGTGACATATCAATTAACTAAGATACTACTTGATTCTTTGCATAAAAACTTAATTCAGTTTTAGAAATATCCGCTCCCACAACATTGAATTTCATACATCTCTCATCCAATCCTCTACTGCACCTCCAGGAGTGTAGAAGTCTTGGGCTAGGCTACTCAGTCCAGACATTTATGGCGACCTGTTACTCTTCCCTGAGCTGCATTATGTGAACGGGAAACTCCAGACTCCTGTGAACATAAACTCATCTGAGTCACATCTGGTTTGCAAGCTTGAGCCCACTACACCACCAGGCGTTTATTTGTGTCACTCACTGTAGTCACGTGAAGGCAGCACTACACAGAGCGAGTGGATGGTTGACGCCTCCACCAACAAACAATTCAGTTCCACACGTGAAAAATATCCAGGTGTATGGAGCCACTGATTGCCCACATTTGATCCCCTGCAGGTAAAACTAAGACAGGCACAGAAGTTTTTTCACCTGAGTAACATCGGAAATAGGACACAATACCTGACGTGATATAACCAAGGTGACAGGAAGCGAAGCAGAATTTTTAAACGTAGGATGAACTGGAGCGTAAGGGGACAGGACGAATGGGAAGCAGGGTTGAGGGAGAAATGGATAAAAAACTGAACTGGCTGGAGGATGAGGAAGGACAGGAGGAAAGGTAATACGGAAATAGGAAAGGTGCGGAAGAGAGGTGGGAGAGGGTGTGTGTAAGGAAGACGTGAGAGAGAGAGAGAGAGAGAGAGAGAGAGAGAGAGAGAGAGAGTGTGTGTGTGTGTGTGTGTGTGTGTGTGTGTGTGTGTGTGTGTGTGTGTGTGTGTGTGTGTGTGTGTGTGTGTGTGTGTGTGTGTGTGTGTGTGTGTGTGTGTGTGTGTAAGAGATGTCCTCATTCCCAAATCACCGAGGGGTATGTAGTTGTATGCACATTACAATCATTCCCCCCTTCCCTGTTCTCCCTAACCTCCTCCTTCCTTCAAAACACCACCACCATACTCAGCGTCACCCAATCTCAATCTCCACATCCAGTTCGAATTACAATGCAGGTTTTCCCTTCATATGGAATAATATATTGCCTGGGGTTGTCTAGATAGCGGCAGATAGAGAGTAAGGGAGAAAGAGTTGCCGCGTCACCGCCGTAATTGTGTCGCGCTGTAAGTAGTGCAGCTGAGAGTCACTGCGGTTGGTTCACTGCAGCCTCTGTTACCCAAGGGACGGCTAGCGAAGAGATGATGATGATGATGATGACAATAATAATAATAATAATAATAATAATAATAATAATAATAATAATAACAATAACCCCATTGCCTATATTTACAGTGGCGAAATCAAGAATAATGCTGACTTGTCTCTCTGGGAACATAAGGAGATGGAAGCCCCAGGTACTGTCTCTTTGCCTTTTTTTTTCTTTCTTTTTCGTTGGAGGGATGAGGCTGTTTGCAAGAAAACTTTCTCAGCGATGGGGCACTATTTCTCTATGCAAGTAAAATGGGGTGGGGTGGAATCTAACCACCTATTATGTCGCGCGGGGAATACGTGGATCTTCTCCTCAAACCCCTGAACAATGAATATATTTATAATATCTGGTACGCAGAGAATACGTGGATATTCCCTTCAAACCCCTGGACTATGAATATATTTACAGTATCTTAATACCTTATTCAGGGAACTGGCTAGCGCAGTATTCCAGAAAAAATTACTGTGTTTTATATGTTTGTACTCAACTTTATTCTGCACTATATGGATTTAAAAAGTAGCCTAGATGGGCGTTATTCATAAATATTCTGTTATCCACAAGAATAATGGATGATATATGAAATACTCTGAGCACCTTCGAGTGTTCACATCTTGAGGTGACAACAACACCCCCGGTATCATCAAGGGGCACTGATCTCACCCTAACTCCCTCCCTACTGTGTTCTGTACTTTGCTCAGATGGGGGGTGGTGAGACAAGTGGCTGGGTCGTATCAGGGACAAGTTGAAGAGGATGACTAATACAGGGACACTCACACTCAAGAACTTTTTAAATCCCTTCTCACCGATGACGCATTTTTTACCTGTTTTCCTCATCTCTAAGCGATTATAAAGCCTTGAAACAGATGATCTTTTTATTTTATGTTACTCATGCTCATGCCACAAAGATTTTTCTATTTTTACATACCATATCATCGACCTGAACGGCGTAATTAGCAGTGGGTAAACCTCTCACACAGGAGGGGTTAAAAACAACCTCCATTAACCTCCTTCACACCATGACATCTTTTTTTACCCTGCAAAGAGTGGACAAGGATCGATGTACTCAATTAAGACCAGGCTTTAGGTTGGGTGGGCTGCGCGAGTCCTGAACAGTGCTGGTATGCAAGGCCATTTTTTTTTTTTTCCTGGAAAACAAAACTTCGCACAGCGGTAAACATCCACCAACAAAAAGTTTTAACCAAGGTGGGACTCCCCCGCCCACCACGGGGGTTGGGGTAGCTGCCCCAGGGGAGGGCAACGCAGTAAAGGAAGAGGATATTTGTAGGCTCATTCATACAGAAATGACAATGAGTAGATTGATGTATAGTGCGTCCTTGAATGCGAGGCCTGGGGGAGGGGGATTAGGATTGCCACTGAAGAGTTAAGAGGAAGGATGGGATTTGAATGTATTGGTGTTGTGTTGTGGAGGCGTAGATTGAGATGTTTTGGGCTTACACAGGATTACACAGGAAAGCAAACAGCAACAGACCTTATGGTCCTTTCGAGGCTGCTTGTTACAGAGAAAACTATGACTACAAGATCTAACTCTACATACTGAAGGACAAGGATAGTAAAGCAAGAAGGCTCCCCCCACCACCAAACCCTCCAGGAACAAGTGAGAAAAACCACCATGCAGCATGGAAAAACTGACATGGAAATTTTATAGGAAACACTGGAAAGGAAAAGTCACATTCTATAATACTTTATCTATAAGCTACCCGACTGAGTAACCTGAAAGAGAAAGTAAACAAATAAAATAATAGTTACGGCATGACATTATAAACCAGTACATTGAGTTAATGGGAAGTCTGTGGACATAATGTGGAAGCTACACACTGCACAGTGTGGATGTTTAGGGGTGGTGCGGCAGTCTTGCCTGGCGCTTTTAAGGTAGGCAGCAGTCAATCAGGCTCTAGCTCCGTTCGCTCCACTGAGACAAGGAACTCTCCCGTGTGGGACAAGTACACAAGTTTCATCCTGAAGCAGTGACCCCTGGTACATTAAAAAAATCCCCATGGTGGTCACTTCACTAACAGGGACCCTCAGTGATCCACAGCCCATCACAGGTCGAAAGTAAGAGCAGTGACCGTTAACTCAGGGTTATCTGTGCAGATCCTAATCTGTGCTTATATTGCTTTCTTTGCATTGGGGAGATTGAAAAATACAGTATACAAGACGGGTGTCTTAGATAAAAAGGGACTGCACAGTGCTTACTGAGAGGATGGAGGTGAGAAGTGTGAACGTCGGAGGTTGGGTTGCGAGAGGCAGACCAAGACCTGAGACGAGATCATATAGTGTGACCACAGAGATAAGTGGATAAGCGACTGAACAGGGACGCTGCCAGAGATCGATCAGCGTGGAGAGCCGCCATTAGGTGACCACGGACGACACATGCAAGCACGTCTGAGCCTTTATAAACGACGCGACGACGATATTTTTTTTCCTAAGATCATAATTTTGTAAAGTGACAGACCACAATTTGGGCCAGGTTTTAGGCAGGGTGAGACCCTTGAAGGCTGCCCTTCACGGGGAAGGGAAGGGGGTGGCGTCCCCCTTGAGTCCCGGCCAACGCCGCCGGTATTTTTTTTTTTTTTTTTTTTTTTTACATGGAATACATGCATATTTTTTGTTCACAGTGGTACACCTCCACCCACATTAGTTTTAGGCAGGGTGAGACCCCAAAAGCCCCTTCAGAGAGGAAGGCGAGGGGGGGGGGTAGGAGTTCTCTGGGTCTCGTGTTGCACTGTTTTCCTGTGCCTGTTCATTTTAGCTTTCGTACCTCCGCTAGATCTTGGTTCACTCTGGGGAGATCTGTCGCAGTGGAAGGTTAGAAACAAGCTCCTATAAACCCCTACTACGGAAAGTATCCCAAGGAAGCTAGCCAGGAGGCAGGAAGATAAATAACAGAATGTTATCGCACTGGTGTGGATAAGACTCTGGCCAGCTGCACGAAATGATAATGCATGCGTCAGTACTGATTAACCAACCCCTTCACTACGAGAGGAGTCCCTGAATAAACTCCTCTGGTGGTGCAAAAACGAACTGGGAATGACTTAGTTACAGTGAAGGGTTAATGGAGGTTGACTCTAATGCTTAATTAGGGAAGTTCATCTTACGTTGAACATGTTGTAGGCTGACAGGTTATGGGCGTAGCAATGGTTCAATTCTGTGTTCTCTCCAAGCATAACAATAATATTAATAGCAATAACAACAACAATAACAACAAGAAACTAAGCCCGCGTTGGTCTCTTGTACTTGGTTCCTCGATAGAAGGGTAATTAAAAAAAAAAACTCTGGGATAAAAGTAATATCAGGTCAGTGATACCTTGATGTTACGAGCAAGTGTGGCACTGTCGTCATGGTAACTCTCTCTCTCTCTCTCTCTCTCTCTCTCTCCAGGACTTAACGCTATTCAGTCCTTGCTCATTTTAACTGCAGCTCTCTTACTATTTCCTCTATCATCGCATTCATACAATTAGTCTCTTTTTTCTTCTTCACTTCGAGAGGCCTTCCCCGAGCAGAATTAAGGCTCTGTAGGTAGCAAGAATAAACTTAAGACGTCATCGTACTGATGGAATCCAGGTACTTGTTTCTTACTATTTTACCACGAGAGGTCTTCCACCCATCAATCCATCATCTAATCCTTTACTGCTTCATCAAGCGCATAGGGTGACCAGTCTCCATCCCCCGAGTGCCATTACCACACGTGAGCAATAAACCCCAATTATTCCCAGGACTCCCTGTTCTTGCAGGCTCCTTCTGGTTGGAACACCTTAACCCACTAGACCTCTAAGCGTCCATCTGCTGGTTATGTGGTCAAAAGCTACCTTGTTAATCTGATAATATGCGCCTCTCGGAAACAATAATAAGATTAACTGGCTGCAAAGTACAACTGCCACATATCCTTATCCCGAACCACGCGACACAACAAAACCTGATGACCGTTCTAAAAACGCCATCTCGCACGTTTAATGCCTCCTACATGATGAAGTATATTTTACGCTTGCTATCTCCAACCAATTTTATTCTGTTCATGAGAGATCTTTCGAAAACCAGGGATTATATACAGGCTTCATGAACACCTTCAGTATTGTAGTGTTCTCCAAAGCTGACTAAAACCGCTTGGTGGCAGCTAGATGAATACATAAACGACGTCCTCGTACTGACATGGTCAAACTAGGAATAAACTACTTGCTACGGATTTTCCTGCGACGTAAATATAATCGTCTGGTACTACACAGAACACAGCAACAAAGTGTCTTCGTACCAAGGAAAGGTTTGACAAACGATTTTCCAAGATGATGGTGTACCCTTTCACTCCAACTCCAGTGACGAGTTTTTTCGCTTTATTCAGTCCGCCACCAGACGATTTTATTCAACTTAGCAAAGCTCTCTAGTTGTAGTTGTTGTTGCTGTGACAATGCCAGGTTCATCTGAATGTGAACTCGACAAACTGCAGGCTGAAGCTGCCTTCTCCTAAGTCCACCATCATCCTCTGCATATCCCGGCTATATCGATTCTACCGCGAGAAAACGTCCCCCACCAGCTCCATCCCTTGTAGTGAAAGGGAGACATCAAACCCTTTACAGTTAGAAAGTATCTGCTACGCTTAACAAAAGCATCTTGAGCTAGCATGAATGATTTAAAGGTGGTGTGCACTGGCTAGAGGAGGTTAAGGATATCGTTCAGGTACTGTTCACAATTATAATCGTATGGTGTTATACTCAGATTTAAATACTCAGGTTCATCCGTAGCGTCGAAAAGGTTAATGAGATGATTCTTCTGACTCTACACTTTCACTGAAATTACTTTTTCTTGATTCCATTCTTGCTACCGACAGACGACTTAATCAAACTTGACATACTCTTCATGCTGAGAGGATGAGATAATTTTCATCAACTACACTATTAGACCTTTCCCCACGCCTGAATAAAACCCCTTGGTAGCGGAAAGACTTAAAAACAACATAATTGTACTGAAAGGACTCCGGATTTCCATCACATTAACAGAACCAGTTAAAGTTATGGTGATGAAAATACTGTACTGTACTTAAGTAGGTCTACAGTAGCGAAAAGATCAAACGAAGGTATATGAACTACTTATTTCTACACACACACACACACACACACACACACACACACACACACACACACACACACACACACAGATAGGGGCGGTGGTCACATGGACGTCAGCTTGATATCTCCTCCCCCTTCCTCCTCCTCCTCCCCACCCCAACCTACCTCTGCATCTCCAGCTCATCACTACCCCAGCCCTGCCTCTCAATCACCATGGTAATGTCAACGGAGAGTCTGAAGGACGGCAGGACTGATACAAGGCACAAATGGTGACAAAGAAGATAGTGGTAGACACGGGAAACATTATAAAGCTGTACGGACGACACAAGGAACAACGGAAAAACAGCAGTTAGGCTAAGAGACACTGATAAGGTGTAGATTAGGAGGAGGATGGAATGTACACAAATCATGGACAGTGAAAAAAATAAAGAGTGATTATAGATAGTGGTATGATGCAACTTAGGAGGAAGAGACGGTGAGACAAAAGACCGTGGCAGTAGACAGTGGTATGGTGCAGGTTAGGACACAAAGAAGGCACAATCAGCGTAACAGATGACAGTTATAGATGCCAATTAAACTGTGTAAGTTAGGATGACTGAAAAGAACGAGACACGACGGAGAAACAGAATATTACTGCTAGCGGGGCCGATAGCAGTTATGGTGTAGGTTAGGAGGACAGGCAGACACAGAGGACAGACAACGAAATACGATTAGTACTGGCAGTAGACAGTGTTGTGGGTGAAGGTTTGGTTATTTGATTGTTGCGCAATATGATCGAGTCCCTCCTCACAACCACCCTCCCTTGAGCTGCCTACCCTCCTCCTCCTTACTGTTACGGTGGTGATATGACCTAGTTCCTCCTTATTGCCCTACTTCCTTAAGACATTCCCCTTCCCCTCCCCTACCTATCTTTCCCTTCCCTCTCCATCCTCTCACTTTACCTCTCCCCCTCCCCTACCGCTACTGCAACCTCCCTAACCACTCTCTACTGTATGTTTAACTTTTTTATTTACTACGGTATTCAGCAAAAGCCCCAATATTCTGAGGAGCGACGTCATTCAAGGCCCAGAAGAAATGAGCTGCAAATGACATGACTATAAAATGACAAACACCCCACTGTTACCATGACCTAGTTCCGCCTTGCTACCCTACTCCCTTGAGGCATCCCCCTTCCTCCTCCTCCCCTGGCAAAGTGAGGGGGCGAAAGAGGAGGTGAGGGTGACATGCGGAAGGAAGGATGTAAGGTGGATGAGGGCTGGTGTAGATGACTGACGTAACATTGAGGCCCGCCACCATCACCACCAGCTGGGTGTAACACGAAGTATGATCACATTTAGCTGGCATATCTACAAGTCATGCCTTACTTTCAACGTAACAGCAACAACAGTAGTAATTTACTTATTCATCATCCTTAGCCACCTGCTCATATAGGGTGGTGAGACCCTGAAGAAAGCTCGGTGATATTCTGGGGACCATAAATATGAAGTGAAAAGTTATTCAAGTGGAATTTCCAACACTGTCGTGTCGTCCGATTTTTGGTGCCGCTGCAACCCAACATGGTTTCAGCCTTTTTTTTTTCTTCTGTCTTTGTCCCTAAAAAGTATTCCTTCTTCACTCTAGTATAAAAATAAAAAATAATAATGTTGATCATTATGGAGGTCATCATCCAGTTTCTCAAAAACACATGACGTGCAAAGATCCAGAGCAAGAATAGTGAATTTCTTTGAGACATGATTGAGGAGAAAGGAGTCCCAGGTGATTCTTGTCCATGCATGGGATATGAAATGTGCTTGCATCACGTGTTGTGGTGGCTGGTGACACTGCTCTACACATACACTGTACAGGGTGGGTTCGTCTTTCAATTTACCTTCTACTGCTGTACGATTTCCATTATATATATATATATATACTGTATACATATAGATATAGATAGATAGATAGACAGATATATAGATATATCACATACATATTATTCCTAGCGTAATAATTCTCTCTCTCTCTCTCTCTCTCTCTCTCTCTCTCTCTCTCTCTCTCTCCAAAGTAAAGGAAGTGAATAGGCAATGAACATGTCGCCCTCTAACGAAGGTGAAATGAGATAATGGGAGAACAAGACAATGGATAACACTGACGGTCTCACAGTTCTTCCAGCCCCCCACCCCATCCCGCCCCACAGTGCCAATTTCGAGGGTCAAGGGCTGTTCTTCCCTCAGGGACGTGAAGTAAGGGTGATAGCCAGGGAGGAGGTTATTCGTCTCACATTAGGTCAGCCTCACAGTTGCTTCACATTTGACCTACCACCAAAAAACCCTCGGTCAACTATATCTTTATTGTGTGTGGTAGTATTTAACGTTGCGGGTTATGTTCTCGTCTTTATAATTTTATTTTTGCTACATGACACCAATGACCTTTGACGCTATGCTGTCCAGATAGAGCAGATAATCAATCAATCAATCCCCAATCTGGTCAACACAGATACAGGTCAACACTACCAGCTTTATGGGCGTCATTTATAAGCCTCCAAGTTCGTCAACCTAAATCTATGGGGTAACGACGCTTACCGAAACCCGAGGCCGTATACTGTCTTTGGAGAGTCCGTAACAAGTCTCCCTTTGCGACTTATTATACACACTGCACCTCAGTATCCTCCTTTACTGATGCAAACTGTGTCGATAATAAAACGATACAAAACCACAGAAGTCAGTGTTAAGGTGTAGCACAATAAGCACAATAAACAGCTACGGTGGAGATGCTAGGAAGGCTTCAACGCCACTTAGAATACGGTCCCCAAACGTGCCAGGAAAGCAGGCAATAGTAAAGACTGGAATAAATAACGGTAACTGAAACCAAAATTTACTCGGTGTGTTTAAAATGTGGGGAGAATGGAAAAATCAGAATTAGGAACATGCCCTGTGGTCCCTAATTAACACTTTAACTGCGAATTACCTGCTCTGCATTTACCTGTGGCTGATTGGGGGGGCGGGAACGAGGGAAACGATTTGTAATCTCCACAATATTCTGGTCAAGTTCCACAGGGGAGGGAAGAAAATTATAGCATTTACAAAATCTGGCAGGTATGATATTCAAGATTTGTTTTCACTACGGCGCAGAAAGTTATTTTTAGACGATTTCATTAAGCAAATTGTTATCTTTAAAAATTCTTAACGGTGTTTATTATAACAAATGTAGACAACTATCAAAAAGTTACTAATATGTGATATGCTATAACATAATAAACACAGTACTTTACATTTCGATATGACTTGGTTACATACGTTTTTCTCTTTAAAAAGTTAAAAGAGACTTATTAACAATTTGTAATTAAAGTTATATGGAAAATTCTCTCAGCGTTACCGATAAGAAGGGAAGCAAAGATTATGAGTTATAAGAGTCTAGATATAAGATAAATTATGTATCCTAAAGGGGCTTATTTCTGAGCTCACTCCGATCCCCACGTTCCAACCTTTACGACGGGCGACTTTATCCGGTGACATAACAAATTTCTTGATGTCCATGAGATATCTACGGAACCAGAAATATGTAAAAAGGAAATTAAGAGAGGATCGTCTTTCGTGGGCAGAGAGATCGTTAATCAGTAGGGACAGAAACGCTTGGAGGTCTTACTGCCACAGCCACCACTCACAGCATGCAGCGTCATACAATGGTGAGAAATCCATGAAAAGATACGGGCAACATTTAAGATTCAATATGACAAACAAAATCAAAATAAAACAAAACATAGGCGTCAATTTTAAGATGCAATGTGCCAAATAAACCATCAAAAAGAAATATACAGGTTTTTTAAAGACGTAAAATGCCCCTTCTCCCCCCCAAAAAAAAAAAAAAAAAAAAAAAAAAAAAGATGTAAACTGTCCAATAAATCGCTAAGAGAGAGGTGTTAAGATCCTGCCAATCCCACGGGAATAAGCCCCTTGATCTCGGCGTGTGTGGATGATGTGGAGGATGTGAGGGTGTTAACCACGAACCTTATAGGGCGGGGAAGAGGAGCACCAACCACCTCTGATTTATCACACTCCTCTCTCTCTCTCTCTCTCTCTCTCTCTCTCTCTCTCTCTCATTATTATTTTTATATTATTATTATTATTATTATTATTATTATTATCTCTCTCTCTCTCTCTCTCTCTCTCTCATTGTTATTTTTATATTATTATTATTATTATTATTATGTTATATATATATTTTTTTTTCATTTTTGGATACTACTCACCCCTATTAATTTGTGGGAAACCTCGTCAAAATAATGATGATGATAATGATGATGATGACATTCTTGAAGTTAATGACGATGATGATAATGATGATGATGATATATTTTTGATGTTAATGACGATGATGATAATGATAAAAGACTTTTGATGATGATGATAAGCTGATAATAATAACGATCAAGACATACGCACCATACACTTATTAAACTGATATACGAGGCGGGTATACTGTATAGTGCAGCCCATATGAAAGCAAAAAGTCCTCTCGCCACTCTCAACACGGGTGACGATATGATGATGACGATGGTATACCTGTGACATTAAGCTGCTAAATTGATTAACATACTACATTCTCGTCTGTATAAAAAAGATTGATGAATTGATGATGATGATGATGATGATGATGATGATGATGACGATGACGCACCTACTATACGACGAAACAAGCCAAGTAAATCCTGCAGTTCACATGAAACAAAAAGATGGTCTGAGGGCATTATACTTTCCCCTCGTCTGTCTCAATACAAGTGACAATCCACACTGACACCTGGATTTCCCCCGACCCTCTCGCCCTCCTCTCTCCTGCCTCGCTTCTCCTGCTCTCTCACCTTTTTCCTCTCCACCTTCCTCATTCCCTGTCCGCCTTTCTATTTCCACTTCTCCCTTCTCCTTCCTCTACTCGGCTCCCTCCTCCATTCACCCTCGGCTTCCCTCTCCCATACCGTTTCAATCCCTCCCTCCTCCGCTTTCGCTCTTTCCCCTCCTCCTCTTCCCCTCCTACCCACTGCTTCAACACTTCTCCCTCTCCCTCGTCCCCCTTCCCCCCTCTCTTTCGGTTCTAGGGCTTGATGTGAAGGAGATGGACGGCAGGGGAGGGGGAGGACAGTGAAACGTGGGAGGGAAGAGGAGGGGACGGCAGAGGGAGGATGGTGAAGTGTGGGAGGGGAGGGGAAGCAAGGAGGGATGCAACGGGAGTGCTGAGGGGAGAGGATGGAAGGGGAAGAAGAAAGCCGAGAGATGAGTATCGGAAGGGGGAAAGTTTGTGGGGAGAGGTACGGGAGGGAAGGGAAGGGGAGAGAGACAGTGTGTGTGGGGTGGGTAGGGAGAGGGGTAGCTGGAGGGTAGAGAGGGGAGGGAGACAAAGCGAATGGGATGCGTGAAAGGGAGGGGAAGGGTAGGCAAGAGGAGTAGAGAAGGGTAGGGAGAGGGGAAAGGGCCACAGTGAGTGGAGATGGGTGGAACTGGAGAGAAAATGGAGGGAGAGAGAAAAGCGAGAGAGTGTATGGAGATAGGAGGGAAAAGGGGAAGGGACAAGGCGTACAGTATGGAAAGGGAGGGGAAAGGAGACATGTGGAGTAGGGTATGGAGGAGGAAAGAGGGGAAGGAGTAGGCGAATGGTGGGAAAACTAGGAGTAAGGGTAGGGTAGGGTAGGGTAGGGAGGTTTGGGAAGGGGCAGGAGAACCGAGGTGTGGAGGCAAGGTAAGGTATAGGGAAGGGGTAGGAGTAGGGAGAGGGAGGTGAGGGACAGGAGTGCGGTAAGGTAGGGAGGCGGGTGGAGGGGCGAGGACAGGGTAGGGCGGTGGGTGGAGGGGTGTGGCGCAGCTCATAACCAGGTTACTGCGAGCGTGGCACACACACTCCCTGCCTGCCAGTCCTCCCGACCACACACACACGCCTCCCACTCCACTTCACAGACGCTGCACCACACGCGCGCACACTCACACAACCAGACGTGAGTAACTGCTACGAAGCTACTTACTTCCGACGCTTCTACCAAGGAGATAGTTTCTTGGACACGAGGACCACAAACACACACACACGACCAGACGTATCGCCACGAAGTTGCTTACTTCCAACGCTACTACCAAGGGGAAACTTAATTGCTTGGACACGTGAGTAATCGCTACGAGGCTGTATACATTCACAGATATATCCAACCAGATACTAATATTCTGAGCTATGAAAGACACGCACACCTAAACGTGAATAACTGCTACGAGGTTGCTTACTGCCAACAAGACACATAATTCAGTGAACTATGAAGGCCACAGGAACCCCTAGACGTGAGTAACGGCTACAAGGAAGCTTACAAAACATTGCACTGGAAATGTTACATTACAGACGTACAATTCCAAGACATTGTGATGACAGTGTATAGGGCCGACCGTGAGAGTGTATGGGGCCGACCGTGAGTGTGTATGGGGACGACCGTGAATGTGTACAGGGCCGACCGTGAGGGTATGGGGCAGACAGTGAGAGTATGGGGCTGACAGTGAGAGTATGGGGCAGACAGTGAGGGTATAGGGCCGACCGTGAGGCTATGGGGGCAAACTGTGAGAGTATGGGGCTGACCGTGAGTGTATAGGGTCGAAAGTAGCTGAGAGAGCGAAGGTGTGGAAAAGCCTCCTCTTCCTGTCCACTAATGCAACATTGTACAGAAAATCCCTAACCTTTCTGTATTGTTCTGGACCACACTCAGTACAGAGGGATGAGGATGATCACACCAAACAAATGCTGGTGTTCCATAAATGACCCGACAAAAATTAGAGACATGCTTATAGCTTTGCGCACTTTGTTTTAATAATACAGCCGATGGAAATGAATGCAGTGGGAGAATGAGGAGAGGAAGAGAGAACGACGGGGAGAGACAAAGTGGAGGAGTAAGCACGCAGGAGGAGGAAAATTAAGGGGAATTTTATGTGGCGGCTACACAGGAAGAATGAAAGGATAGGCCAACAGATATTCACAGTTATTAAAAAAAAAAAAAATCTGTCGCGCCAAATCCTAAGGTCATTTGCGGCATGAACAAAATATTCTAAGATTCAGTGACAAAGGCACATTTTGCAATAATAGTTCAGCTAACGTCACACGATATCAACTTAGGGAATTCTGTGCCTGAGAAAGGGTTAAATCCTATCTCTCTTAACGCGTGTCGGTCCCTGATTTGTGGTAGAGAAGTTTGCGAGCGCTTTTACGTTGGCGGTCACCTTGGATGGATTCGCGGATAGGATTAGGTTTGTGGATGCCCTGAGTGGCTATCCTGGATGAACTCTGGGTTTGGTTAAGGCGTTCGACTGCCACAGAGGACCTTAGAGGCAATGATATTTTCAATGCCTTCCTGGATAAACTCCGGGATTGGGTAATGCGACAGTGAGGCTTGCGGTACGGCCGTCCTGGGTGACCCTCCACCGGGATTGGACAGTACGGTAATGGGTGTTGACGACAGAGAACGTGTGTGTGTGTGTGTGTGTGTGTGTGTGTGTGTGTGTTCTATGCCACCCTGGATAAATTCTGTAACTGAATAAGGCGTTTGCGTCCCCTGCTTCGTGGCAAACATACCTGGACGATCATTGGTTGTGAGGCCGTCCTAGGTAAACTCTGGGACTGGCTGGGGGGAATCGGTACTCGGGGTGGCAGTTTTGTGTTAGTGGCCTTCCTGGGTGAACTGCGGGATTGGAATGGGAGTGAGGTACCCGGAAGGCGGTGTGAGTAGCAATGGTCGTCAAGGCTGGAGTGACAAGCCATACTGAGAGTCATCGCCACGGCCTCTCCTCACTCACTCGGCCTCCCCTCACTCACTTCCCTCCTCCCCTTACTCCTGACCCCTCTCTCCTTACTCCTCCCCCATCCCTTATCCCTTCTTATTCCACCTCCCCTTTCCCTCCCCTCCCCTCATCCCCCACTCTTCTCCCCTTATCGCCACTGCCTTCCCCCCATCGACACCCTCTCCTGTCACCACTCCTCATTCTCCTCATTCCTCCCCTCGTCGCCACTGCCCCCTTCCCTCCCCTTACTCCCCTCATCCGTCTCGAGTTGACTTTAATAACTTTCGAGGACAACTCACCCCTCCCCCTCCTCCTCCCCTCACTCACCTATCACTTCCTTACTTTTCTTCTCACAGTCCTCTCCCCTCACGTACCTCTCCGTTCTCTTCTCGTCTCCCTTCTCCTCATCCCTTTTCCTCTTCTTGAGTCTCCTTTCATTTTGCTTCACTTTCCCTTTTCTCCTCCCCCCTCCCCTCCCCATTTGTTCTCTCCTTTCCCTCAACTCCTACTCGCTCGTTCTCGTTCCTCTCTCTCTCTCTCTCTCTCTCTCTCTCTCTCTCTCTCTTACCTTACCCCTACTCACTCACCCTTCTTTCTCACTTTTTTCTCCTATCACCCTCCCCTCATCCATCATTCCTCCTTATCTCTCCTCTTTTTCTTCGCCCTTCTCCTCCCTCTTCCCTCCCTGCTCCCTCGTCTCTCGCATCCCCTCTCACTCCTTCTCCATTCCTCCCCCTCTCTTTATCCTTTCTCACCCCTCTCTCTCTTATCCTCTCCCCTCCCTCCCCTCACCTTGGATACCACCATGTATTGTTTATCATGACACCTCTGACTCTTTTCCTCCCCTCCCTCTCCTTTCCCCTCCCCCTCCCTCTCTCCTCTCCTTTCCCTCCCCCACCTCCCTAGGCCCCTCCCCTTACTACCGGTACCTTCCCCTACCCCCTCTCTCCTCCATATCCCTCCTCCTCTCCCCACCCTCTTCACTTCCTCCTTCTCGCCCTCCTTACTTCTTTTTTTTTTTTTTTTCTGAAACTTCTCTGTCTCTGTCTCTGTCTGTCTGTCTGTCTGTCTGTCTCTCTCTCCCACCCCTAATTTAATCATCTATCGTTCATACATCCTTCTTCCTCTTCCCCTTCCTCGTTTTTTAACTTCTTTTCCCTCCTCCCCCAATTCTTCTTCCTCGATCGTCCTGTTCCCCTCCTCCCTCCTAAGACCAATTCTCGATCCTTCATTCATCCTACTCTCTCCATCATGCTGCTCTTCCTTCCGCGTCCACCCACACTTCTGGTTATAGTTTCGCATCTTATCAGTTCCTCCTCCTTCTCTTCCCTTTTCCTACCTATTAATCTACTCCCTGACGCCGCATCCTGTGAGGGGTGGTTCCGACATGAGGCCCCCTACTCAGTAACGATCTCTCCTCCCGCGACACACACCAGCTTCTCACACATACTCCCCCATCTTATCTATCCACCTTATTGTCGACCTCACGCCTTCTCCTCTCAACCATCTCATTCTCCTAGTCAGTCTCTCACTCCTCTTTCTCTCCACCTGACCTATCTATCTCAACATTTTCCTACCTTTATATTTTTCTGGTTTTCTTTAGTTATTATTTTCCTTTTTCCTTTAATCGCCTCCTTTCCATAATTATTTTTCCCTTTTCCTGGTTTCGTCTTCCTTTCATTTTGTTCCTTCCCTTCTTCTCCTTCCTGCCCGCACTTCTCTTTCCATCATCTCATTCCTACCTCTGTTCAGTGCAGTATCCTCTTCTTCCTTCTCCCTCCCCCTTCCCCCTCTCGCCTTCTATATTCCCCCCTTCCCCCACCCTAATCCCTCTCCTCCCCCACCCTAAACCCTCTGCTCCCCCACTCTAATCCCTATTCTCGCCCACCCTAATCCCTAACCTCCCACACCCTAATCCCTCTCCTCCCCCACCTGTACCGTATCCTGTCCTCTCCCCTGCTCGTCACTGCCTCTCCTCTACTCTGTTTTACTCCCTCGCTAGTTCCTCAACTCTTTCTTCCCACTACAGTACTCCATTCCCTCTTTCTAACTGTGTTTCCCTTTCTCTTCTTTAATATTATTCCTCTCCACATTTCACCACACACTTTATTTCCTGCTTCCTTCCCCCTATCCTTTCCCCTTCAGCTCGTTACCCTATACTCCCCTCTTCTTCTCCTCTACCTCAGCCCCTCTGCACCTTCGTCCCACCTTACTCATCTCGTAGGCGACGTCCTCCTCCTCCCTCTCCCTTGTCTTACACACTCTCCTCTCTTTCGCCACATACTCTACTTCCTCGTGAATTAAGTGGTTGGTTTCACGGTCACACAAGGGCATCTCTCTCTCTCTCTCTCTTTCTCTCTCTCTCTCTCTCTCCCTCTCTCTTTCTCCATAGCCTCCTCCCTCTTTTCTCTCTCCTTCCCATACTGTACATGTTTGAAATGCATACATTCCCCCTCTTACCATCGACTTCACTCTCTCCCTTTTTGCGCTCTAGTTGTTCTCTTTCCCTCTGCATAACTCTCCCTCTTCTCTCTCTCTCTCTCCACCAACGACCCTCCTATCCAACTTCCTACTTCTCCTCCACCCTGCTCTCCATTCTCTCCCTTTCCTCTCCACCTTTGTCTCCCCCTCCTCTCTATCTCTCTTCCCAGCTATAATCTCCCTCTTCTCTCTACCATCCCCTCCCCCTTTCCTCTCTACCATTGTCTCCCCCTCTCTACCATGCTATAATCTCTCCTCTCTCCACCACCCACCCAGCTACCCTACTTCCATCTTCCCCTCTACCCTTCCCCTTTCCCTTCTACCCCTCCTCACCCTGTGCCGTGTCCGCAGTTCAGTTATGGTGGTGGTGTGGCCTGGTGGAGCAACAAGTGGCTCCACAAAAGAGCAGCGACCACCCAACTCACACAACTCCCGTCCTTGTTGCCACTTGCTGTACACCCTCCCCCACAGCTTCTTGGAATACGTCTTCGGCCACTAAACGCAGCGTGATTCTGGCCACTAAACAGGGAGATCCTATACAGCTTCGCAACACGAACTTAAAATCTGCATTCGGACACTAAACTGGGTAGGTTTTCCGACGATCCACAACAAACGCGAAGTCTATGCTCCACTTCGCAACATGAACTTAAAATATATCTTTGGCCACTAAACTGGGGTTGTGTACCATTACACTGCTTCACTGCCTAACTTAAAATTTTCTCAGCACCAAATAAAGATAATTTTGCGCGACATCTGAACATGCTCTAAATTAATCTTTTGAAGAGGGGAAACGATTCCAAAGCTGAGTAACATCGTCTTGCGTTAGCCACAATGACATCTGCAACATTTATTAGGCCCTAAAATGAAAATATTTTCTCCGCAAAGGTGCTGCACAAGCCCAGAACTTCAGTGTTCTAATATTTCTCTCTTTAATGTTAAGTGATGTACGATTGGCCAACGGCCATACCACGTTCAGTACACCGCTTCCCGTTTGATCAGCGAAGTTAAGCAACGTTGGGTCTGGTTAGTACTTGGATGGGTGACCGCCTGGGAACACCAGATGCTGTTGGCATCCCTACGTCAAGTGGGGTTGGTGGAGGATTAGTGCCCCTCCCTGTAAAACAATTAACTCTAAGCCCTTGGCCACCCCGTCTGGGATACATGGCGTCTGGCAATGAATGAATGAATGTACGATTCCTGATTCTTCAGATATAAAAACTTAACGAATATCAGATTATTCAATTCAGCTGAGGGAACACAAGCTCCATTAATGTCTAGTTGAAAGAACAGCGTATAATGGGATGGTAATGTGTGTGTGTGTGTGTGTGTGTGTGTGTGTGTGTGTGTGTGTGTGTGTGTGTGTGTGTGTGTGTGTGTGATGGGGAGTGTAATGTGGAATGAAAATGCAAAGAAGAGTAGGAGAAGATGGTAAAAACAGATTTCTTCCTTTTCTTTCCTCCCTATTATCTCACCCTTCCCGCTTCCCACTATCCCCCCCTCCTCTCATGTTTAGTTTCCTCTCCTTCTTAAATCCTGTATCACATTCTACTTTTCACTCCCTCCTCTCCTTTTCCTTACATCCCTTTCCTTCCCCTCATCCCTCACCATTCCATGTCTCTTTCCCGTTCCTCCTCCTCTCTTCCCCCTTACCGTTCACTCCCTCCCTCTGTTTTTCATATCTTCTGTCTCCCCCATATGCTCTCCCCTTCCTTTCTTTCTCTCTTCTCCCAATGTAAGATAGAGAAGGCAAGATAAGGTACCCGGTATAGGACAAAGTATTCTGCTGATACTAGTGCTGCTAAGTATGGTTCACCACTGCTTTGTCTCCAAGATTACCGCATGATAACGATCTAATTGTTGCTCATCAATGCCAGAAAAAACACTATGGTAATATTATTAGTAATATATATCTTTAGAGTCCAGGGGATTTCATCTAATTTATATCCATTAAACACACACACACACACACACACACACACACACACGACAAGCGCGCGCCACTAACTAATCGATCAATTTCTTAATACTTTTCGCTACTTGGGGCGCATTTATTTACAGGTATTCCATTCAGGCTACCACGCGACGGAAGCCACGGTGACTTAGTGATTATCGTATTCGCCTCCCGAACTACGATGCCCTGAAACTGGGCTCGAATTCAACCGTGATGCGGCATTCATTTAACAAGAGTGCTGTTATTATGTCCTTTTATATGTAGGCGTATGCTCGCACAGCACTGGTTCAGAGCGACAAGGCGATGGATCTCATGCGCATTGATATATAGTATATGGATTTAGGGCACAAGACAATTTTCATCATCCGGAAAGAAAGCCTGTTAGTTAGAAGATAAACTTGTATGTTTAAGGAATTCGAGATGAGGTTGTCAAGTCACTGTGTCGTCTTCCCACCTTGCCAAACAAGTGTGTAACATAACAGACTTGCTGTTGTGGCCAGAGAGTCACATCCAGACATAAACTGGGTGAAGTAAAGGCTGAAGCTACTTTAGCCTGCAGTCTACCATCCTCCTTTCGTGGGATAAAGAGGAAGTTGATAATAAAACGCTTATATAACCAGGCAACGCTGTACCCGGCTATCTAACAAAATAGAGAGAGAGAGAGAGAGAGAGAGAGAGAGAGAGAGAGAGAGAGAGAGAGAGAGAGAGAGAGAGAGAGAGATCCAGATGAGTGTATACAAAGTGTGCGGGTGGAGTGAGTGAGTGAAGTGGCAGGAGTAAGTGAGTTTTGATTCAATGGTCGCGGGGAAGCCCACACTGGTAGCAACTCCCCCCCCCCCTCACTCCCCCCCAGACTCCTTCACTCTCACTTTCCCTCCACTCACCCCACCATCCTCACTCTTGCTCTCGTTTACTTCCCCTCACTGTTCCCTACCCCCCCCTTACCTTCCCTCCCTCTCCATAGCTTACGAGTACAGTATTTCTCATTTCTCCAGCCTCCCCCTACCCTTCTCTCACTTTCCTCCACCTTCCCGTAATCTCCATCTCTCTCTCCCTCTCTTTCTCTTTCTTTCCCCCAGTATCTTCACCTTCTCTACCTCTTTTCCAAGCCTCTTTCACTTTCCCTTAGCCTCTCTTACTTTCACTCTCACTCTGCCTACCCCAACCTCTCTCTCTCTCTCTCTCTCTCTCTCTCTCTCTCTCTCTCTCTCTCTCTCTCACACACACACACACACACACTTCTACTTTCGCAAGCCTCTCTCACCCTCACCCAACTTTACGCTCCGATAATATCCACATAACAATCCTGAACGATTTATTTCTGACACTTTACTATAACTGTTATAAGCAAAGTGAATCTCTTGGATTATTATCAACCTGGTTTTCCTCGTCTTGCATTGCAAAATAAAAATAATTGACATGAAACAATATACACGAATATAATACATATGCAAACCAACAAATTAATCGGATTCATTGG
The DNA here is from genome assembly GCF_032717465.1 of Coenobita brevimanus. Lineage (NCBI taxonomy): Eukaryota > Metazoa > Arthropoda > Malacostraca > Decapoda > Coenobitidae > Coenobita > Coenobita brevimanus. The sequence continues at coordinate 1,047,021 of NC_137017.1, read as the reverse complement.
TAGAGAGTTCGAATATAAATCAGATAATATCCTCACCTTATCTAATTCTCTAGTTCGCCCACATTTAGAGTATTGTGCCCAGTTCTGGTCGCCTTATAACAAAAAAGATATAAACTTGAAAGAGTACAACGAAGCGTGACCAAAATGATACCTAGATTGAGAAACAAACCATACTATGAACGTTTAGAAGCCCTGAATCTCTTTTCCCTAACTAACTGAAGATTATGATATTTAATTCAGGTATTTAAATTATTCAAAGGACACGATAGCACGGCTGTCGATAAATACTTCGCAGTGATCCTTCTCGCTACTTCCTGTTGGCTTCGGCTTTTCCGTCTTTGCCCTTAAGTGGTGGTATAGTTTTGTTAGTTACAGCCTTCCCTATACCAGACAGCCATTGCTATTTGCTTTCCTACGTACTCCTTTGACTCTCTCTATTAAATGATCTGCAGTTCTTAGCAAATCAACCCAACTACTGCATCACTTGTTCTCGTCATTTTCGTCTCAGTGTGTAATAACTTATTCCAGTCCTCTTATAAAATTCTAGAAATCTCTCTCTCTCTCTCTCTCAACCCATCTACCTGCCCCAACTGGCCTAGTCAATTACTCCTCTCGGTGTGTCATTCCTTCATCCTATCCTCGTGTAAAAATAGCAGCCATATCAATCCCTCTACTGCCAGCGCTTTTTCCCACAACCAATGATTCGCAGCACTGGAGTTCTCAGTAAGTCAATCTTTTTCACCTTGTCCGCCCACACAGGATCCCTACCGCCTGCCAGTGCGGTGTGTGGTCGAGTTATATTTCTATTTCTTCTTCTTCTCTCTCTCTCTCTCTCTCTCTCTTCAACAACTTCATCTCTAAATTGAACTTCACTAAGACCCAGCAATCCTCCTACATGCCAAACCTCTTTATTTGTCGCCACTTCGATGCTAATACCCACTGTAAATACTAGTACAGTACAAGTTTAAGGTTTCTCAATTAGGACTGGTGTAGTAATTGGCATAAGGAGGGGATATTTTTATGACATGTCGGAGGGTCTTGTGGAAGTTGTTTTAACGGCATTCATATAACCAAACTCTTCCCTGCCCCAGCCTTCCAAACCCTAAATCATTTTATACATCAGACTTTTTCTGGTAACTATACCCTGTTTACTCGAGCTTGGCTTAAAACTG